>NC_142584.1:77432734-77584249 GCF_965207765.1 Zootoca vivipara | reverse complement strand
ACCTGTAGTTGGTGACAATCCATCTCACAACAGGGAACAGGTGTGAGTCCTGCCTGTGAATGTTATGTAAGAAAGAGGAGATTGGCTAGAATCCAGAAGAGTTTATGGTGAGGCTTGCTGCTTGAAAAGCCAGCACCACCTAGAGATGTTGAGAAAGCAGGTTTGAGGACTGGAGTGGTCAATTTAGAAGGTTGCAGCCCAATGCTTTTGCACCAGGGCTGGGCGATACCTGGTTTTCAACAATGCAAAATATCACCAGGTAAACATTGTGATATACCGATATATCACGAAGCCTGAACTATGTAGAGGCGAACAGTAGGGCTGGGTGATATATGGGTTTCAACTTATCACCAGCTAAACATCGCAGTACACTGATGTATCACGATGTCTGAAATAAAGATGGAGCTATGTAGAGTCATTGGCTGGCTTCATGGTTTTCCCCACATTGTGATTTTTGCATAGCACACACATCATGATTCAGGATATATTGCCAGGTCAAAAACCATGAAACCGATATGGACTTCAAACTGGTTTTGGATGATATATTGTTCAGCCCTACCGTGCTATTTTACTTGTGGCAGCCCTTTTGTCTGGGTGGTTGCCAGTTTGTTTTTTACACCCCCAAGATGAACATTTGCCATGACCACAAGAAAGAATGCCATTGTCACATACGCCGTGCTTAGGAGCACCAGTCACATTTCAGGAAACATGATGGTCATGTACCTGTAAGTACATGGCACCAATAGTTTCAGTTCCCCTTTGGAGGATAAGCCTTGAAATTCCTCCAGTGTAGAAGGCAATTCCCTCTCTGCTAAAATACGTAGTGACTAGTATGTACAGGCTTGCCACTTTGATTATAGAAAATGCATGCCTCAAGAATGTAAACTGAGAAAATGTATTTCTCTTTGCTTTAGGTAAACAACAGCGCAATCTTATGCACATCTACTCAAACATCAGTTGCACTGCAGTCAACAGGGCATACCATTGCACCCTAATAATTTCTAATCTGTGCCTGTAACTTATTCAAGCATGATCTGACAGTGGGAAAACTGTGTAGTTTTCTTATGTACTAATCCATGCTTTGACTGGGACTGCATGATGTCAGTGGATTTTGACAACAGCAATTAATGTCCAATGGGCTCTGGGCCCTATATTCCCTGCTGTGTTCAGTCATGAGAAAGGTTAGTTGATACAATCACATGAAAAAGTTTTAGATCACCTAAATTATTATTCATGTTGATTAAACATCATGCTTGAGCCTTCACACATTGGGTGTTTCCAGACAATATTGTTAGTTTACACCCGCGCGCACACGCACGCACACACACGCACAGCACAATCAATTTGCAATTGTTACTCCTTTTGGCATGCTGGAGATATTGCATTTCTCCAACACTCCAAAATGCCATATTTCCTCACTGGGAAAATGTAATTTCCACATCTCCAGCTCTCAATAGAAAAGCCATTGCTACTGTGAGTGGTTGGGTGAAGAGTTACAGGATTCTCATTTGTATCAAGGCACACAACCTCTCTTCCCATGCCAACACTTTGTGATTGTGGTTATTTGTGTGATTTCTGTCACCTGTATTTCTAGGCTATTGTATGTTTGAAGTGGGTTACAAGTTAAAAAAACACCCCACAGTATACAGAGTAATATAGCAAAATAGTCAAAAAATAAGAAACTAAACAAACAGAAACAACATCAGCATTTAAGAGATCCTATTATTCATTATTAATCATTATTGCATTTAAAGTTGCTGGGAGGCTGAGCAGCAGCTGAGTGTGTTTGACAAGCTCACATATGACTACCTCAAACAGGAGCCCTATGTACCTCTGCTATGTCTTCTCCCCCTACACACGTTGTTGTTGTTGTTTAGTCGTTTAGTCGTGTCCGACTCTTCGTGACCCCATGGACCATAGCACGCCAGGCACTCCTGTCTCGCACTGCCTCCCGCAGTTTGGTCAAACTCATGTTCGTAGCTTCGAGAACACTGTCCAACCATCTTGTCCTCTGTCGTCCCCTTCTCCTAGTGCCCTCAATCTTTCCCAACATCAGGGTCTTTTCCAAGGATTCTTCTCTTCTCATGAGGTGGCCAAAGTATTGGAGCCTCAGCTTCACGATCTGTCCTTCCAGGGAGCACTCAGGGCTGATTTCCTTAAGAATGGATAGGTTTGATCTTCTTGCAGTCCATGGGACTCTCAAGAGTCTCCTCCAGCACCATAATTCAAAAGCATCAATTCTTCGGCGATCAGCCTTCTTTATGGTCCAACTCTCACTTCCATACATCACTACTGGGAAAACCATAGCTTTAACTATACGGTCCTTTGTCAGCAAGGTGATGTCTCTGCTTTTTAAGATGCTGTCTAGGTTTGTCATTGCTTTTCTCCCAAGAAGCAGGCGTCTTTTAATTTCGTGACTGCTGTCACCATCTGCAGTGATCAAGGAGCCCAAGAAAGTAAAATCTCTCACTGCCTCCATTTCTTCCCCTTCTATTTGCCAGGAGGTGATGGGACCAGTGGCCATGATCTTGGTTTTTTTGATGTTGAGCTTCAGACCATATTTTGCGCTCTCCTCTTTCACCCTCATTAAAAGGTTCTTTAATTCCTCCTCGCTTTCTGCCATCAAGGTTGTGTCATCTGCATATCTGAGGTTGTTGATATTTCTTCCGGCAATCTTAATTCCGGCTTGGGATTCATCTAGTCCAGCCTTTCGCATGATGAATTCTGCATATAAGTTAAATAAGCAGGGAGACAATATACAACCTTGTCGTACTCCTTTCCCAATTTTGAACCAATCAGTTGTTCCATATCCAGTTCTAACTGTAGCTTCTTGTCCCACATAGAGATTTCTCAGGAGACAGATGAGGTGATCAGGCACTCCCATTTCTTTAAGAACTTGCCATAGTTTGCTGTGGTCGACACAGTCAAAGGCTTTTGCATAGTCAATGAAGCAGAAGTAGAAGTTTTTCCCTACACACAAACACACTTAAATAAGGACATTGTGTTACTGGTGTTGGGCTGGGTTTAATTCAAGTATAGTGCTAAGGATATTACTTATCTCATAGAAAGGCAGGCATGGAAGGAGCAGCAGCCCTCCAGATTTGTTGTACAATAACTCCCCTCATCCCTGACCATTGACCATACTAACTGGGGGGCAGATGGGGGCTGGAATCCAGCAGCATGTGGAGGAGCAGAGCTCCCCATCTCCACCACCACCTATTAATAATGGCTTTCCTGATCCTTGATTTCTCAATTATTTCCTTTTACAACAGGGGCCAATGAAACGAGGTCCTTCCCACCCCCCAATCTCACCATTTAATTATGTTGGTGGTCTTGCTTAACACTTCCCATAAAAGGATGAGCTTTGTCCAGGGAGGAACTGGCCTGGTCGAAACATCACCACTGCTAAGCCCATTGCTTCTATGTGCCTTATTAAGGACGGTGGAGCTATTCGGACATTGTGGTGCTTCTTAAGAATTCTGTGGCTTTATATGTAGGATTTCCTGGCCCATGGAGCAGCTCGTGCATGGCTTCTCTTTATTTTATTTTATTGTTTTCGTTCTTAAAAATAATAATCTGTTTTTCTTCTTTGTACATCCCGTCATATACATTAATTGTGGCTGCTTTCTGCCTTTTTCATCTGCCCATCTTTTGGGTACCATATGGATAGAAAATGCAGCTCAGGTTGTATAATGACTGTTGTGAAACTGAATGGCTTGGCAAGGGTGCCTCTGTTTTGTTGGATTAGATGAAAAATAAAATAAAAGGTAAACCATTGAGCTTTAAGCATGGCACTAGTGTCTGCGATTGTCATGAGTTTGGCTTGCTGTTTCTGTAAGGCACCTGAAATATCCATAGTGCAAGGTTATGTATATAATACGGTGTTTAATGTGTTTGGGCCTCTAATTCTAATCATACATGATTTTGATATTTTTTATTTTTATTTTAGATTCTGAGGAAGAGGACACCCACAAGTGACACATGTCCAAGCTCAGATATAGGGTCAACGTCGAGATCTTACTTCAACTAAGGAAGGGGAAGAAAAGCTGGGAATTGATGTCACATGTGAGAAACTCTGTACTATTCTTGTCCATTAAATTCAATTTTGTAACGTCTTTCTAAACCTTTTTTATTTATAGTTGGAAATTCAAACATTATGCAAAAATAAATAAACTATAATTATTTTGAGGAAAAGGCTTGATCCATTTTTGAGTGGGAAATTATCTGTTTTTCTTATGCTATAAGATTTAATTCATATGAAAACCCATGCAATTATTTTACTTTGCCAAATCAGCCACATTCAAATTCTACTTTTGGCTGGCAAACTCTCTTGTTCCTTTTAGGATACAAATGATACTCCACTTGGGTGGTATTCAACAAAATTTCACTCAAGAGTAGACCCACTGAAATTAATGAACATGACTAAAAGAGGTCCATTAATCAATGGGTCTATTCTGAGTAAACTGAGTTGCATACCATTCCTTAATCCAAATGTCACATTTGGTTAACATATATTTAAAAGTCAGGTTCATATAGTCATTTTGAGATTGTGGTGATGTGGCAAAGATGCCAAAATTCTGCATTGTGATGGGCCTTCTATTTAAACAAGAAAAACAGGAAATAAGGATATAACCTGAAGAAGGTTATATTCACATATGTTGATGTGGTCAGAACTAATCTTCATGCTGTGAATTTACCTCTCAGCAAGTGAACTAGTACTGACAGTTACATGAAAGATGTAGCAATCGGAATTATTCTTCAAAACTGCCTCTGGCTAAAATGGAGGTCTAAATGAGTACCTGAATGTTTAGGGGTCTTTTTGGACACTAAGCTCACGCCTGGGGAGCCACCTGCCTCTGGCAGGCTAGACCAAAAAGTGGGCAACCATCCACAGACTGCATTTGACTTGTGGGTGGAGCTTTCCATCTGTCAATCACAGTTACGCCTTTAGGGTGTCTGTTTTAGGGTGGCGCAACTGTTGCAGCTGCAGGGGTTGGCACAAAAATGTTGTAGAATGGAGCACAAGAGGCAAGGGGCGCAGCAATTTCTAGCCAAAGCAAATTGCTCCAAATCACCCCAAATTGAATCAAGCTCACTAGCTATTCAGTGTGATCTGGATTTTTTTAAAAAAAAACAAACAAACACGCAGTGCGTCCGCAAAAATTGAAACATTTGAAGAAAATGCCAAGGTGATGAGAGGGAAGAGGGTGAGCTCTTTTTTTGAGTGACAGGTCTAGGTTCTAAGCTAAGGGAAGGATTTTACCTGGGATTCAGGGGCTCTGTAGTTACAATACTTTAGGGGCTTGATGCTGCGGTTCCATGCTCTTTGCTAGTTCTAGTGCTTGCTTGGAAAATGCTGGGCATTCAGATTCCTCTGCCCCTGCCACATGTCCACAGATCTCCTTCTATCAGATCAGCTTTGCACTTTGTTTCTGTGATTTGGGTACCAACTGAGGAGAAAACAGGCCTGAAGCTATATATTTTTTCATCCAGCATAACTCGGTCTAACCCCTTCAAGTACCTTTCTGAAATATTGGAGGTTACATAGAGCATATATAATGTATGCTTTTAAAAAAAAACAACTAAACTTGTTGCTCACAAAACCACAGGAAGGGGAGCAAATTCCTTTTAAAAATGTGTTAGTATGAAGCAGCAAGCAAGGGCAGCATTGAGAGAGTTCCCAGCAAAAATAAAATATCCAATGAAGTCCAGACACACTAGTTTGCTTACCTCAAGCCTTTTCACATATACAGCTTATGTCACTTTCCCCGCACCTAAGAGTTTAAATCAAGCAAATCTAACAGCTCTCCATGTGGTAGCTAATCAAATTACTTCACCAAACTAAATTGTTCCCATAACTAAACCTCCAAGAGAAAGTGGTTCCTCCACACAGTGCATGGAAAATCTAGATAGTTAATTGCAATATGTAAAGACGTTAAGGCTACAATTCTATGAGATGAAACTCCATTGAAAATGAGACCTTCCTCTGAGCAAATATATATAGGAATGTACTGTAAGTAGTCTATCCATAACAAGAGAAGATTGATTGCTGCATCCTAGAATCTAGCATAATGGGTTTCTTTTACAGTTGCACAATTTTTGATAGATCCATAAGTTTTGTTTTCATGTAAGAAAATTGTTCATGGCACCTATTTTTCAAAAAGAATCTGCTTTAGCCTATTATTTTCAACTTGAATGACTAAGACAAATGGAAGGTAATTGCCTAGCTAAAATGAAAAATCAGTAGATGCATAAAATTACCTGATTCACAATGTGTTGTTTAGTCAGTCGGTACACTATGTAAGAGCACTATTCTCTTTCCATAGATCAGAAATCTTGTCTGTGACTGACAGAGAATGCTACCAGAATCAAGCTTTTCTATATTGAAATTAACATCTTTGTGAAATATTTGGGAGGGGGTAGAAAAAAACTGACATTTTTGTCTCTTTTGGCAGTTTCGGGGCTGCTGACTCAGGCCTAACTTTAACCCCAAATAAAAAAATTCCTTCGGTAGCACCTTAAAGACCAACACCTTAAAGACCCCAAAGATAGCCAGAAGCATTTAGCCACCTTTAGACATCAATGTAGATTATGTAGGAGTTTTTCACCCATTCCATTGAGTCATTTACATGGCTATGAATAACAGATACCTTCACAAGTTTTATTCACGTGTAACCTATGGAAAGAAATCCAGCTCAGATTTATGGCTTTTACCTTTCTTTTTAATTCAGTTCTGAGGAACGAAAGATCACTGTAGACATTTGTAACCCATGATAACTATATATTTTTTATAACTATTTGCTCGTTCAGGTTGAGTGGGGGGAAGCTTTTTGTAAGTCTGTTTGTATTTGAGATAAATATCACCCAGTGCAGACTAGGTGAACAATTGTGTCACTGTGGACAACAGAAGCGAAGTGAGGGATACTAAAAGGATACTTTAGGGGCAAAATGAGGGACATTAAAGGTGTTCTCATAGTGTAAATTATGAGTTGGTGTGGGGAATGGGCTGTATGCCAAGACCATTCTAACTCCTGGATTCTTCTCACCCCTGGATCTAGCAAGTGTTAAAATAAAAGCCAATTGTCTCCTGGTGAGACAATTGCCTGGGTGATGGGCCATTAAGGGGAACAAAGGAAAGGAGCTCTGTGCGATGACAAAAGCTGAGGGGAAAAACGTTCAATTGGGCTAACATAAAGATATTATTAATATTGAGATATAAGTGCCCCTGTTATTTATTGTACCAGTATTTAAACCATGGAACTTGGGGGAGCAAATTTTATTTACAGCTGACTCAATGTTTTGTTTTTAGATCTGGTTTTAATATTACGATAAATATATTGCTAACTTGAATTATACAAGTCAATACAAATAGATCTGATTTTGCTATGTAAGAGTTGGAACCATCTGGATTTAGAGCAGTCCTTAAGTAACTCAGAGCAGACTTGAAGGATGGCAATGCGAACGGCAATGCAACCGGTATTTTAGAGTGCTAGCCCACACCCAATAGTCCATCGTGCGTATACCTAGTTCTGCACACATCATCTCATAGTTGATTGAACTTGGGAGCCCCAGGATATGCCTCAAGAAACTTGACCGTATCTTATCATATACCCTAAAGACACCACAGTTCCCAAAGCATTCCCATACCCATGGGGAAGGAGAGTGGCAACACAGCATTTCCAGCAACAAAACTATTGTACCCTCCTATAGAAGTCAATGCTCCCCTTCCATACAAAAAGAACATGCAGGAAAATGGAAAATGCGTTCAGTGTGACTTAGTGCAGTGATGCACAGTTGTAAAGTAGTAGGTGCCCATATAATAAAACTGCCGTTGCTTTATATGCCGGTTCGTCGCTTACTGGAAATTATTGTTCTTTACAAGACCCTAGGAAAATACAGATTTAGCTTGCTCCTTCCGCTCTAAAGAGATATAATCCAGTCATAAGAATATCCTGTTATTTTCATGCAGTTTTAGCTGATCGTGATCAACATACCAACAGCCAGTACTATAATAAATAAAGTGCGAAGATTTTTTTTTTTTGCTGGTTGTGTTTTTCTATTTGTGCCAAACTTTGATTTCCTAAATCTGGCTTTTTCATTGCCGCAGCAGTTGTCTAAAGCTCTTTGTCATGGTGATTCAGTAATGCTTTCCTGTTGTCATGGCGGCAGAGTTCTTTCTGGAGCCAGCAAGTTTGCAAAGCTTTCTTATTCATAGTTTGAGTGTATAAGACTGAAAGCAGCCATGATCTATTTCCAGGCTCTTGTTATTCCAATACCTAGTTTCAGATTCACTCTTCTTCTTTTTTATGAGCCTTCAAGGAAAACATGACAAACCCCTGCAAGTGTTTTCTTCTTCCTCTTGATAATCCTAGGTGGTAGTAACTGTGGTTAAAGTTCCCAAGCATTTCATTGCCCCTCAAAATATATTCTGGCATATAAGATGACTGGGCGTATAAGACAACCCCCAACTTTTCCAGTTAAAATACAGAGTTTGGGATATACTCGCCGTATAAGAAATACGACCCGGCGTATAAGACAACCCCCGACTTTTGAGAAGATTTTCCTGGGTTTAAAAGTAGTCTTATACACAGGAATATACAATACTCCTGGAATGCCAAAGACTGTCTAAAAAAAACTTTACAAAAACAAAACCAAAAACCCTCTTTTGAAGAGCTGGGAAGAAAGGCTATACTTTTCAAACCAGTTGCATTCCTTATCATTGTTCCGTGGCAGACACCCAATCAAAATGTTGAGTGTATAAGACTATAAGTAGTCTTATACACAGGAATATACAATACTCCTGGAATGCCAAAGACTGTCTAAAAAAAACTTTACAAAAACAAAACGAAAAACCCTCTTTTGAAGAGCTGGGAAGAAAGGCTATACTTTTCAAACCAGTTGCATTCCTTATCATTGTTCCGTGGCAGACACCCAATCAAAATGTTTGGTCTCTGAGTTCATACTTTGCTTTGGAAAATTTTACCCACAAAATATGCTGGGTGAGTTATTCTTAACATGCCGTTTTGTTAGCCTATGAGGGAAAGCAAGAACACCACCCCATAAGAAACATGAAGACTCCACTTTGGATCAGCACTGGATGTCATTTTAAATCATTCCCCCCCCACCCTGAAAGTATTCCAGAGCAAAGAGCCAATTTTAGGACTTTTCAAAACAAAGCATACAGATATTAATAGTTAGAACGTTGATAAAAGAGGCCCATCTGCACTATGCATTTGAAGCAAGCTAATTTATGCCATCATGGTTTTCCACCCCAAGAATCTGGAGAATTGTGGTCTTTTAAGGGTATGCTGAAAATTGTTAGGAGACTCTTGTCCTCCTTAGACAGCTACAATTCCCAGAGTGCTTAAATAATCAATCCCTCTTCACAGAGAAGATTAAGGAGACTGAGTGGAGATATGATGGCCATCTTCAAATATCTAAAGGGCTGTCACAAGGAAGATGGAGCAAGCTTGTTTTCTCCTGCTCCGGAGGGTAGGACCTGAACCAATGACTTCAAGTTACAAGAAAGGAGATTCCATCTAAACATCAGGAAGAAGCTTCTGACAGTACAGCAGAAGACTCTTAATCCCAGGGTCATGGTTTCAAGCCTCACATTGGGCAAAAGATTGTCATTGTGGTCCCTTCCAACTCTATACTTCTGTAAGAGCTATTTGACAATGAAGCAGAGTCCCTGGGAAGGTGGTGGGCTCTCCTTCCTTGGAGGTTTTTAACAGAGGTTGGATGGCCATCTGCCAGGGGTGCTTTAGTTGAGATTCCTGCATTGCAGGGGGTTTCCAATTCTATGATTCTGCAATCATGTAGGCCTGGTTTGAACATAAGTGTGAAGTGGAAAGTAAGCATGAAGCCTGTAAGGTCATTCATCCCATTACTACGTTCCTTTATCCACGTGCTTGTCCTGGTTAATTTAAACCAGTCACATCCTAAATTGTGCCCTGTGGTTATACGTCAGTTCCAAGATCCTGGTTAGTAAACCAACATTGTACTACAGTTGCCTAGCAAGCCTGGAATGTCACATCCAAAAGGGACCATTGTGTGTTACTCACCCTTAATAAATACTTGGGTTGTTGTGTTAACCAGGACACAGGTTAGTCTGAGCACAGTCACATTTCCCTACCCCCCCCCATCCTGATAACCTTTCTCGTGGTTAAGCAGCCTGGAGTTAGAACTTGTTGCTATTTCGAGGTACAGTGTCAAGTCATGAAAGAACACCACTGAAACTCTGGCACTTCTGTGGTCAAAGAGGTCAAAGTTTTGATACCAAGATCAGAGGATGATAGATGCATATTAATCACTTAGATAACTTATCACTTGATAACTATCAGCTGAATGTATGCCATTGGAAGTATTGTACAGTATTTGGACTGGCCCCAGGCAGCATGAAGTGCTATCTGTAGTGACAGCTGATTCATACACACAAGTCATCATTTCATGCTGTTGTCAACTAAAGATGAGCACATTTTATCTGAATCGGTCCTAAATAACCACACGATAAGATTTGGATTTTTAATTACAGATGGTTGCCCTGAAAGAACATTCAGTGCAAATGCCATGGTTTCCATAGTTGTAATGCTGCCTGTTTACACATGGCACATGAAAGCGGATTTGATACGGGCCATGGGTGAGTGGTTTTTGCATCATCCACACACAACTCTGCCCTCAAGTGACAGCTCATATCCCACCTCTCCTTTTTTTCAGATATACTCAAACCACCGCTAATGCAGCAAGGGGAAAAAACCCAACATAAAACCACATATTACCTGATTGAAGACATACTGAAGTGCACTGTCTGAGCATAGTTGGTGTTTTAATGTGCGTGGTAATGTTTTGTGGGGTCTATTCTATCACCCTACTCTGTATTACTGCTTGGTAAGCTGTGGTGGGACCAGGTGCAACACGTATGCACTAAAAATATATTAACCAGGGCTTTTTTTTCAGCTGGAACTCACCAGAACTCGGTTCTGGCACCTCTCAGGTGGGCGCAATTGCCATTATAAGAGAACAAGGGTTCATGGTGAGTTCTGGCACCTTTCCCTAGAAAAATAGCACTGATATTAATATTTTGGTTTGTGCTGGTCTAGTATGTGAGGAAACTTGTTATCTTTAAAATAACACACACAAAAAACAACAACAGGCTGCACACATAGGTAAACAAACATTTGTGTGTGTCCAGAATAGACCTTAGGATTCTGGAACTCAAGGAGGATTGGCTACCGGTGCAAACAAGTGTGGCACACTTTTTTGTGGGGAGAAAATGTGTTAACCTGCAGTTTTGTTCAAGCATGGGAAATCACAAATCTATCTATCATTCATCTATGTACTATCTATCTATCTATCTATCTATCATCTATCTATCTATCTGCCCTGAGTGCTCACTGGAAGGACAGATCATGAAGCCGAGGCTCCAATACTTTGGCAACCTCATGAGAAGAGAAGACTCCCTGGAAAAGACCCTGATGTTGGGAAAAATTGAGGGCACTAGGAGAAGGGGACGACAGAGGACAAGATGGTTGGACAGTGTTCTCAAAGCTACGAACATGAGTTTGACCAAACTGCAGGAGGCAGTGCAAGACAGGAGTGCCTGGCGTGCTATGGTCCATGGGGTCACGAAGAGTCGGACACGACTAAACAACAACAATCTATCTATCTTTCATCTATCTATCTATCTATCTATCTATCTATCTATCTATCTATCTCTCATCTATGTGCCCACAATGAACCTCAGGTTTCCAGAACTAAGTGAAGGTGGGGAAACCATAATTGAGAGGAGGCACAGTGCAAATACATCCCATCCACTAGTGTGGATGGGGAACACTGAGACAGAGTTCAATTGAAAGTGCTGTTGTGTGGACAAATCACAAAAGCACACATGGAGAAAGAGGATCTGTGTGCCCCTGGTGTGTACACAGCTGTTGTTGAACTGGCATTCAGGCCAAGTGCTTATGATCATGTTACAAAGAAGAAAATATTTAGTTACAGGTAGGTAGCCATGTTGGTCTGGTGTAGTCGAAACAAAATTAAAAAATTCCTTCCAGTAGCACCTTAGAGAAAAGATTTGTCTGCTTTGATGGAGGAGAAGGACTCCTCCATCCTTAAGCAAATTCAAAAACACATCAGAATAAGATCTATTTTATTCTGTAGTCAAAACAACGAGCATCCCTGGGCCAACAAGGCCATCCCTAGGCTTGTACCATAGTATGAGCACCTTTTGCCCAAATGAGTGATCCACGCAACTGCCTTGCAGGCAACACTGTCCATCTGTTCAGGATTCCAGCTCCATCCCTCTCTATATCAGTGATTAACAAGTTGTATATATGACTTGTTGTTGCATGTCCAACAAGAATCAGTTCTGAGGCCATCCCATGGATCCGTAAACCATTTAGAATTTTTACTACAATCAAGCAGTACATAAATTTTGTTTAATAAATCTGTTAGAGCAAAACCTTATGAAAGAATGAAGATGCTTCGTTTTGAT
The DNA here is from genome assembly GCF_965207765.1 of Zootoca vivipara. Taxonomy (NCBI): domain Eukaryota; kingdom Metazoa; phylum Chordata; class Lepidosauria; order Squamata; family Lacertidae; genus Zootoca; species Zootoca vivipara. The sequence goes on along the minus strand of NC_142584.1, from coordinate 77,571,756 downwards.
TCAGATCTCTGAAAAATCAACATTTGTTTTAGTGCTGAAACGGGGACACGTTCTTCAGAAGTCCTTGTCCTAAATATCACGAGTCAATGTTGCGTTCAGAAGCTGATGGGAGAATCTGCTGATTGGCATTGGCCTAGCATTTTTTGAGGTGGAAGGAAGTGACAGCGTCTAGATCTCACTAACTTATTTTGAATTGGATGAGCTGCCCTCAGAGGCAATGCTGAATGCTCGCTGTGTCTCCCTAAGGATCCCTGCTGCTTGCAGCCTGTGAATTAAAAAAAGAAAAAGAAAACCACTTCCTGCCTCTTTAATTTTCTCCCTAACAAGCTAAGGTAAATGTGTTTGGCAGATTCCTCGGCAGATGTAGAATGAAAACGAGATTGTTAGTTCCACCAAAAAAACTTAAGACTCATGCAAACACTCCAAATATAAATATGAGCACCTGGCTACTGCAGCATCCCAGACTGCACATGGGAACTGGGAACTGCCACATTGGGAATCGGACATGAAAAGCTTTTGTTGTTCTGAGGCTGGTGATCTGAATGCACGATGTGGCTGTGCATGAATGCCTGGGTGCTGCTGAGTACTAATCAATGCTGACATCACATGCTTCAGCAACAGGATGCCCAGTAATGGCACATTGGCCTCCTTTTTAAAATTCCACCCCATTCAGAAATCCCCTGTAAATAGTGCCGTTCAGATGGTCTGCAACCAATACTGAATACGGAGAATTTCTGCAAATTAGAACCTTTTCTAGATTTCTCCTTAGAGCCCCCAAATGAAAGATATCTGGCATTAAATTTGTGGGTGGTCTCCCCAACCCCAGTATACATACTGGATAGCTTTTTGCCAATTTATAAGTAGCATTTCCCTTTTAGACTAGCTAATGCTTCCGTGACATTGCTCAGTGATCACCCCAATAGCAACTCTATCCATTGTGAGCATTGTACATGCCATCATTAACTTCCTTCTTAACAGGAAAAAAATCCTTTTCAAAAACACACAGAGGGTAGAACTGCACCTTAGAAACTGAAAACTCTGCTCCTCCATATTTTCCCCGATCTCCAATGCTGCAGCCCCTTATAGTGTGGAACCTGGCTAGACAAATTCATCATGTAATCCTGATGTGAGGAATGTTGTCCGACATGGGAAGCTGCAGTCCTGTGTTTGATGTAGCCCGCTATTGGTGGCTGAGATCTCATTATACCCATGACTATGTGCAAACATTTCTATGTACCCTCAATTTCTTCTCTGTCGTAAGTCACTCCTGAAAATCCCTTGACTTTTTGAAACAGATGGACAGGTGTGTGTGGCCCTCCAGATGTTGTTGTACTGCTCCCATCATCCTTGGCCATGGGCCATGCCGGCTGGGAGTGATGGTAGTTGGAGCCCAAGCATGGATGCTTTAGCTGAGATTCCTGCACTGCAGAGGGTTAGAATAGATAACCCTCAGAATCCCTTCCAACTCTATAATTCTGTCAACATCTGGATGTTCGCAGATTCCTGTACCCCTGATCCAAGCATTCCCAAACTGCGGCCCTCCAGATGTTTTGGCCTACAACTCCCAAGATCCCTAGCTAACAGGACCAGTGGTCGGGGAAAATGGGAATTGTAGTCCAAAACATCTGGAGAGCCAAAATTTGGGGATGCCTGCCCTGATATAACATGCAGTTCTACCCTTAATGTTGTCTCTGGATATATCTGTAGAACCTCCCAGCTAATGCAAGTTGAAGAATAATATGGTGAAATCAACGGCAACCCAGTAAGTCCAGGCTTGACTTAATTCATTTTTCCAAAGGCAACTTGTTCTATTTTAATACTGCCTTTTCTAAGCATAGGAGTGAAGCAGCATGATGAGGGGAACTCCACATATCATGCTTCTGGCAGAGCCTTTCCAGCCCGCTGTTTCATTTTTAACGTCAAGACTACCATTCAGTCTCCTCTAAATAGTCAACTCATAGCCTGTCTACACAGCAGCAAGATACTGTGCTTGATGGTGGGTGAATACTTATTTGTTGATGCTGTTCCATATTTCCTGCAAAGGAGTATGTGGACGTTCTGGCATTTCGTAACGTGTTGTGAATGCCAAATATTATACATGTCTGCAATATTTCATGCTGTTTTACACCAGCTTTTAAGCTGAGTCACTCTACTTCATCTGTATAATTAGCACCATGGTCTTTGAAACTCATTCAGTACCCTTACATAAATAATATTTGCACGTGATTTGCATTGCAAAGCCCTGAACAACTTGAGAGCTAGGGGGGTAGTCCAGATGTTTTTGAATTCCAATTCCTATCAGCCCCAGCCATTGTGGCTAATGGTCAGGATGATGGGAGGTGACACTGGCTATCACACTGGCTATCGCCTATTTAGAAGGGGAACAGTGCTGCTACTCAACTAACCTTCACGACTTGATCTAACCTTGGTCTTGTTACTGTACAGAAACTAGAATAGACTTTGGCTTGGATCCTGGCTTGGCTTCCATTAGCAGGAGAGTCCCCTGAGAGGAGCGTCATTCATGCAATGCTCCAACCAGCAGAAAATGTAAGTAACTTTTATGAATCCCCCTACAAACTCTTGTGCCCACCCACGATCTGTTCCAAATTGTTGAGAGATCCTCTAGACCAGTATGAGAGGTGATGTTGGGGGACTTTAGGAGGAAGAGGAAATTGGCAAAAAAATTCTCCAACACTCCTAACCTGGAGGGTCACTTGGGCTTGATGCTTGTGATTCCTCACCCCTGGTGTCCATTAATGATATTATACCATTAATGATATTGTATAAAGACCACCTTCATAAAATGGGCACGTGGCCCTTGCTGACATTCAAAGGGGATGGGTCTGGTGAAGAAGCAAGTGTGGCATGAGACTGCAGTCCTTTTCTCCTACGTGGGACTACCCCAAGTCCATTGTTGGCCATCTACAGGCTTGAAACTAGGGTGAAGAAATGTTACTGTGGTCTGAGCTGGGTACAGATATAGGAGCCAGCAGTGGGGCAACACAAGCAGCCATAAGGAGGGTAAGGTAAGGGAAAGGACCCCTGGATGGTTAAGTCCAGTCAAAGGCAACTATGGGGTGCAGCACTCATCTCACTTTGAGGCCGAGGCAGCCAGGGTTTGTCCACAGACAGCTTTCCAGATCATGTGGTCAGCATGACTAAACCGCTTCTGGCACAACGGAACACCGCAACGGAAACCAGGGTGCACGGGAACATCGTTTACCTTCCCGCCGAAGTGGTAGCTATTTATCTACTCATGCTGGTATGCTTTCGAACTGCTAGGTTGGCAGGAGCTCAGAGAAAGCAACAGGAGCTCACTCCATCAGGCAGATCTGAACTGCCAACCTTCCGACTGGCAAGCCCAAGAGGCTCAGTCGTTTAGACCACAGCGCCACCCGCTATAGCTATATGATATCCTAGCTAACAAACATTTTCCCCCCTCCAACTTATGGTTTTAAAAAGAATCACTCTAGGCTGAAGGGGAAGGGATTGCGTGTGTTGGACCAAAGATTTCATATTTACCATGCCAAAGCACCAGCCACCATCCCTATGAAATGCCTTCGTATTTCTCTATAAATGTACGCATTGTACGATACACACATGCCAATGGAACTGAAAGTATGTATGAGCAAGATTGTGCACACTAAAGCATCTCAGCCACTCTCAGCAATAAGCTGCGCTGATAGTGGTGGTATTGTTGTTTTATGCTCCTACATACACTGAGTAAGGACTTGCACTGTCAATGCCCCTCACAGACACCACAGTGAAAGCCTATACATAGCAATAATGACAACGAGAGACTGTCTCCTGCTAACACAACTCATTTGTCCTCGTGAAATGTCTGGGAATACAAAGTGATCATTAAAACGCAAGTACATAAGACAACATTTTCCTTCCTTGGGGTGTTTATGAAAACTTGGGTGAAGCCGTTTAATGTCCAGCTATTGGCAGTCTAATGAGACAGAGACAGCACATTTTATTTCTCTGGGAAATGGCTCCCATTATTTAAACTTGACCACAAATCAATTTCCTAACCTATTTTTGTGGCAGCCTTGCTAGGAGCCTTTCTTCTCTCCGAGGCAGCTGAGTAAATGAGTTGTATGACAACAGTCGCCATCTGAATTACAAATGAATGAAAAGGTGGCCTGATATGGGTCAGCTATATGGGGTTCCCGTTAGCTTGAATGGGGATTGTAGGCACAGAATACATCTGGCGAAAGGAAATAGCTTCCATTCAACATGTAGAAGTGTGTGGGATTACATTAAAGCAGCATTATGCTCACAATCTTTTAGCAGTGGGATGGGGAGAATCTGTGGCCTTCTTGATGTTATGGGACTCCAGTTCCTATGAGCTCCAACCATCGGTCAGGGGTGATGGGAGCTGGAGTCCAGCAGCAGCTGGAGGGACACATGTTCCCCACTTGACAGGAGCGAGCCGGCAGTAAATCACACCGTGCAAGTTGGAGTTAACTCTTTATTAGCAAAAACACAATCTGCACAGACTTGGAGGATTGACAGGCCTAATGTTTGAACCAATGTTCAAAGCACTTCACATGCATTATCTACTTACAACACCCTGTAAAGTAAGTCGGTATGATCATATTGTCATCCTTCACATTGAAGGTGGGGAAACTGATGCAGAGAGAGAGGGGGAGGGAGGGAGGGAGGGAGAGGTTTGCCTAAGTTTGCACAGTGAACTTATGGCAAATACACTAACGCATGATGGTGCACCAGGATTGCTGCTTCGTTACCTGACAGAAATTCTGTGCATTCAAGAACTGTCTGGCCTGCAAAAATTCATTAGGTGCATCTTTTTTTCTGATGGAGGGACGGTGGCACACACTCACTTATGTATCCTCCTCACAGACAAGGCCCATAATTTGCTTAAATCCCATCAACGCCATCCCAGTTACAGTGGTACCTCGGTTTAAGTACACAGTTGGTTCTGGAAGTCTATACTTAACCTGAAGCGTATTTAACTTGAAGCGAACTTTCCCATTGAAAGTCATGGAAAGTGGATTAATCCATTCCAGACAGGTCCACAGAGTACTTAAACTGGAAGTACTCAAACCGAAGCGTACTTAAACCGAGGTATGACTGTATCTGCTTCATACATTCATTCACCCCCACTCAGTCTTAGAGACGACCCTTGTCCTCCCCCAGTTACAATTTATGCTCCTTCCAAGGTACCTATTCCTGTTTCCATGTTCAGAGGCAGCAATCCTTCTAAATACCAGTTGCTGGAAACTGCAGGAGGGGAGAGAGCTCTTGTGCTTGGATCCTGCTTGCCACAGACATCTGGTTGGCCACTGTGAGAACAGGATGCTGGACTACGTGGGCCAATGGCTTGATTCAACAGCCTCTTCTTATGTTCCCTACGCTTTGTCACTGTTTAGCTATGATTCCACAGCCTCTCACTCGACCCTTTACAAAAAAAACCCACAGAGCCCTCAGTTAAACACAGCGCTGTACTGCTCTTCCCACCTGAGGGCACACTTAGACAGCGACTCTCTGCGTTTTCTCCTTCTTCTGTTCCTGCCCATCATCCTCTTAGACAGACTGCACCTCTTGCTTTAAAAAGATCAATCTGAACAGTACTGGAATGCTTTAAATACCGTATATTCCAGCGTATAAGACGACTGGGCGTATAAGACGAACCCCCCCCCCCACTTTTCCAGTTAAAATATAGAGTTTGGGATATACTCGCCGTATAAAAAATACGACCCGGCGTATAAGATGACCCCTGACTTTTGAGAAGATTTTCCTGGGTTTAAAAGTTGCCTTATACGCAGGAATATACAGTATACCCTTCTGGCTGTTCTTTGTACAGTGGAATCCACTGCTAGTGCAGGTTCACATTTACAGCACCATTGAGTGTTTCAAGGTTTTTGGATGCACCTCCACCCCTGGTGAAACTTATTGTGGTGGCCTGCTTGCTGGACAATAAAACCAAAGTCATTCTTTCCTTCAGGTGGCCTTGACACTAAGAAAACTGTAGGTGGAAGAGAGCTTCAGGCCCACATTTCTTCCCTTCCCTGTGATCCTCAGTTCTCTTCCAGTGAAGGAAGCATTCCTGGTTTTATTGGCTGATCTCCCCTCCAAAAGCAGTATATAATGCGAGACTGAAAGTGACTGCTCTCTGGCTCTTTAGTAGCAGCAGATGGAGGTGGGCTGGACCGGCAGCCTGGAAATGAACAATTCCAACCTCTGATTTTATTGCCAGCCCAGCAGAAATAGATACCTGAGGGCACAGTTAGGCAGCCACTCTGTGTGTTTTCTCTCTCTTCTTCTTCTTCTGTTGTTCCTTAGCATGAGGCAGGAAGCATGGAGGAGAATATACCACTTTCACTTCATTTGAAAATGAAAGAGCAGATTGTGCTACATAGGGCTGGAGCTGTTCCTGGCTGATCCAGCTGTGAGGCATGGGCTGCTGATGTGCTGCCAAAAAAAGGGGGGGGGTAATGTATAATAAAAAGAGGGCAAAAGAGGACAGTGATTTGCATATAATTTACATATGCTAATTTGCACGTGTTTGTGCAGATTTAGAAATAGTTACTATGGGTTGCACCCAGTCGCAATAAGCTGGTTGCAGAATGACTTCCAGTCGTGCAACAGAACTTCCCTTCCTTCTCCTCCTGTGTGTCCTCCTCAAATCAAAGGAAGTTTAAGTGAAGTGCTGGAGTGGATGGGGAGAGGTGAGAGAAGGTCAAGTGGAATAACTTCATTGGCTACACCCCTAAAGTGTAAACAGAAGAACAATGCAGTGGGAGAGACTGAGGCCTATGCTGAGGGGCAACTTCAATGCACATGCTCTCTTTTCTTAGGGTTTTTTATCTTTAAACCAGATTTGGACCAGGCAGCGCTTCATACAGAAGGTTCCTTGAAATAGAGGGTTGGCCTCTGTGAAGTAGACAGATGGTAACCCTAATAAAGTGACATTGGCTCTCATAAGTCTGATCAGAAGCTTCCCCCCAAAATGCCACCACAAGCAACTGATAGGTGTGAGATGTCTCCTTAATTTCTTATGCAGTGGAACCTTGGTTTTCAAACATAATCCATTCTGGAAGACCATTCATCTTCCAAAATGTTTGAAAACCAAGACACAAAGGGCTGGCAGCAAATTCATTTCAGAAAATTGAAAAACACGCATCATCATCATCATCATAGATTAATTAATTAATTATTACTTATACCCCACTCATCTGGCTGAGTTTCCCCAGCCACTCTGGGCGGCTTCCAACAAGAGATTAAAAATACATTAAAACATCAGTCATTAAAAACGTCCCTAAAGAGGGCTGCCTTCAGATATCTTCTGAATGTCAGATAGTTGTTTATTTCCTTAACATCTGATAGGAGGGCATTCCACAGGGTAGGGGCCACTACTGAGAAGGCTCTCTGCCTGGTTCCCTGTAGGTTTCCGAGGCCCGTTCAAAAATGGAAGCATTTGCTTCCAGGTTTTCAGTGTTCGGGTTCCGAAACGTTAGTCAATGGAGACGTTTGAGAACCGAGGTTCCACTGTACATTAGGAAGTGCACTCTTGCACTTACAGTACTTGCAGCCATTTGATGAATACATAACACTTACCTCACATCTTCCAGGGCTGAGCACAAATGAAGCCCAGTGTGTGGGCTGCCATGAACAGAAGGGCGTGTGGGAACCAGCAGAAGACAAGCCATCCTATGCAACTGTATTGCAGCACTAGGAAGGAAGGAAGGAAGGAAGGAAGGAAGGAAGGAAGGAAGGAAGGAAGGAAGGAAGGAAGGAAGGAAGGAAGGAAATGAATTTTCAGTTCCTTCCAAAAATGTCACCTGGCATTCATGTTATCAGAGAAGAAATGAACTAGAAATATGAAGGAATCGGAAACAGCACCACAAGCCTGCCAGATAAGGCAATCTTCAATCTACTATTTCATCATAGTTTGTTCCTTATTGCTGTGAATCTAGTATTGCTGGAGGCAGGAGGAAGTCCGCAGTAACAATAATAAAACAGGCAATATATAAAAGCAATAGCACTGAACCAGGCTTGTTACTCCATTTAAAAGTAATTGAGTAGGGATTATATAGCCATATGTCTGGCTCCCAAGGGAAGTCTGCAAAGAAATCTGTGTGGACAAACTAGGAAGTTTCAAAGGTTCCGGGACAATGAATCTATACAAGGTTGTTCAAAGGGACTTTTTGGTGACAGCACCTTTGTGATATCATGGAATTTTCATTGGGGGGCGGGGTGGGAATTGGCTTTGTGAGGCCATCAGAGTTAGAATGTTATTGACATTCCATTTCTGTGAGTTGAAGTGAAAGGTTAGAGGAAACAATTTCATGGCTGAGTTTTTGTCAACAGTATCTCTTAGAGCGGGAAGAAATTCCAATGGAAATCCTCGTTATTACATATTTTACATGTCTGTTTATTTTTATATATTTTAAAAATTTATATATGGATGTTTTATGATGGCCTATACTTGTAATGTCTCATAAAGGTTTGGTGAAGGAAGGGGGGCGGGGAGGAAGGAAATTATTTCACAGTGGCTTTTAGGCAGGAGGGGTTTTGCAAACATTTATCAAAGACACTGAGGATTTTAAACCTCTGATTTGTCATGCCTCCAGCATAGGAGGAAAAATTATGCCAGATATGTCATTGAAGCAATATAATCAGAAAAAAGTCTCAGGAACAGGAGGGACTGGGAGTTGTAGACAGATAAGGAGGGTGGCCATCTTTTTTCTGTTCCTACACCAGGCGTGTCCAAAGTCCGTTTCGGGGGCCTAATCCGGGGCACCGGTCAGTTTAATGCGGCCCCCAAGACAGTTTATTTCCTGGGGTAAAATCCTTTTAAAAACCCTCAAAAACTTCAATCCTAAATAAAGGTCGGCCTTTGGTCGGCCCCCATGGCCCTTCACTTCATCAAATCTGGCCCTCTATGAAAAAAGTTTGGACGCCACTGGCCTATACCAATGAGGGTGCTCCCACACCATTAAGAAATGCATAAAAGGGCATGTACTCCAGCTGCAGCTTTATGTGTCATTGTAAGACTCTGAAGAGAAAAGTCACTTAGTTGATAAATCCCTGACATCTATACAGCTCTTACAAGGGCCGAGATCCTCTGAACATCTGGACCTGGAAACCCGAAGAGGTCAGGGAGGTCCAACAGGCAGATGAAGGAAGATTTCTCAAAACAAATATGAAGTAACCTCATACAGTTGAAGTTATAGTAGAGTGACTCAACTCTGTGCATCTCCAGCCCTGTGTGGACCCGTAGCTGCTGCCAGTCAGTGTAGACAATACTGAGTGAGTTGTAGCAAAGGTCTGACTTGGTGTAAGGCAGCTTCCTATGTCATCTCTCTCTCTCTCTCTCTCTCTCTCTCTCTCTCTCTCACACACACACACACACACACACGAACGAGGGTGGGGAGTTAGGAAAAGCTAAGATCTTCAAATTTTGGTATTTGATACTGAATACGGAAAATATTACCACAGCAAAGCATATTGTTCTTTACCACCACACAACATGGCTTTTTTAAAACAAAAACAAAAAACCAGAGTACTGAAAAAATGTCACTGCTTAATATTAAAATTCACGATGTGATTTTTCTCCACCCAGTATATGTCACTTAACAGATTGGTTTCTTTGAACAGATTTGTTTGGAAATATTTGACAGTTTTTCAATTTGTAGATTATTTGAGATCAGTTTGTCCAAGACTGAGAGGCTTCACGTTTTTGCTCTATATATACTAGAATTGATAGGGTTTGTGTCACGTGGCATGTCTGTTTCCTACCTGCATTCCCATGGCTCTACACAAACTGGATTCTTTTATCTTGAGTTCTTCATGGATTGATGTTGAGTAAAATGGGAAGAGCAAAATGCCACCATCATAACTGATCAATAATCCTCCTCAGAAATATTGCAAGCTCTCACTCAGCAATATTCACGTCAGGAAAAATACTTTTTTCACCAAGCTAAGGACTGAAGCTCAATGGCATAGCATATATAGCAGCCTCGGTTCAAACCCTGGCGTTTCCACATTCTACTTTACAGTTTTCTATTTTGAAGGGCTGTCAGGGGGCAGCTCTCTATTTGAAGGTGTCTCTGTTTGACGGCTGTCCAGTCCAAGTCTGGTTTAATGACAGGAACCATAGAAAGGGAGAACAGGAGCCTTGAGGCTGCCCAGCAAGCATTGGCAGCTCCTGAATAGCAGGCTGAGGCAGGCACACACATCGCCTGGCAGCTCCCCCACTATAGTGAGATGCACTTCTATTTCCACTACGGGAAATTCTTTCTAAATTTGCATCCACACATATAAACTACCATATGCAAATGTTATACTGGTTGATGTCCCCTGTTCTCTTTTCCGCAGTGTGGGTCCTGTTCTTTTGGCAATTCGTTATTTGCTGCCTTGCAGTAATGCTTAAACTATATAATCTTCATTGGCTTCCATTCCATTTCTAGGCCCAGTTCAAAGGGCTGATTTTGACCTTGAAAGCCCTTCAAAAATGGCTTGGGGCCACAGGATCTGAAGACACAGCCTCTTACTAGTACGGTATGTAGCTTATGTAGCTGTCATGGACCGCCTGCATGCAGAAGAATGGTGGGAGGCACCAGCTGAGGAACCCCCAAGGGAACCCCCAGGGGAAGAAGGCTCAGAGCCAGGGGACTGGTGGTGGGATGATGATGGGTGGTCAGAGGGAGCAGACTGGGAGGAGGAGGTGGCAGAAGCTGAAGGGGCAATGGGGTTTAGTGAGCAGGAAGAGGCAGTGGCAGAGAGCAGTTCAGAATCAGAGGCAGAAGTGGAGGCTGGAAAGGCTCTGAGAGCCAGAGATCAGGCAGGTTCCCCCCGGTCTCCCAGAACATGAAGAGGAATGAAGAGGGTGGAGCAAATAGAGACAAGATGAAGGCGCCTCAGGTTGCTAGGGAAGGACCCAGGAGAGGAGTCTTAGGGAGCAGTGGGAAGGTGGGGACCTTCAGTCCTCACAACTGCCTCTTTGGGGCAAGATCTTCTGGAAAGAGTTGCTGTGATCACTAGGCCTGGGTGTTTGGTTTCTTTGAATGAAGAGTTAACTTCACTTGACAGTGGGTGTTTTATTGCTGACCTACTCTTGACTCCAGCTCGTGACAGTCCCTGTCTATGTGCCAAAGTTATCAATGGCTCCCCTTATTTGAGGGCCCCTGCCAGCTGAGTTATGGTAGGTGGCAACAACAAAGTTTTCTCAATGGAGGTACCATGACTGTGGAATGTCCTCCTCAGAGAGGCCCACCTGGCACCAATGTTTTGTTTTGTTTTGTTTTTTGGCACCAGGCAAAATCCATTTTGTTCTCTCAGCCTTTAAAAATCTGCTGCTTTTAAATTCCCTGCTTTAAATTCCCTATTTTTGTAGGGTTTAGTGTGGGTTTGTTCCCTGGTGTTAAGGCTGCTTTTGCTGTTTGAGTGATGTGTGGTGATTTTAAGCCCTTTTCTGTCACATTGTTTAATAGTTTTTTTTATATGTGTTCCAGTGGCTTTTCGTGTATATATTTGCAAATGACACTCTAGACAAGAAACTTGGATTGGACGTGAACTAAGGTCACACTGACTGGCTCTGTAACAATTTTGACCGTAATGACAGGGCAACAAAATACAATTAGGATTGAAATTATTCTGAGCAATTTATGTAATATGTATTCAAAATCACTCACAAGAAGACTCTGAGAACCGTATTGATTTCTAACAGTGGCAGTGTGGTAGCACTCAGCCAATGTGTAAAGTGTGAATTAATACAACAAATGACATGTCCTATCATGTTCTATTATAAGTCTTCCCCGTAAAACATTCCTCCTCCTTTCTCCATAAATCAGGCCCCTCTAGACAAGAAAATTATTAAGACATTGAACAGTAATAGCTCCAGTAATAGCTTTTATCTAGGAAAGCTGCCCACCTTTCCATCCCTATTAGATGAACAAATGTACCGTTGGCCTATTCCAATCTCTGCTGGTGTTAAAATTTTATATTTGGTGAATGGCAAATGCATCAGAGCCAACTATTTCCTTTCCCAGTAGCATCCATACTCTAAGAACCATTAGTATTGTATAAAATGCTGAATAAGACCTCTCTACTTGGATAAGGTCCTATTTTATTGGATGTTTAAACATCAGGTACAGCCGTTCTACATTGGGAAAAGTAATGGGATGAATTCAACATTGTGTTAAAACATATCTTCTGTCAATGCGAGTATTTCTGCTTGCCCAACAGAACGATTTCCCTTCTCTTCCATTCTAAGAGTTCTCCCAACTGATTTGGGAGGGATGTGCAAGGGGAGAAGTAGGGGAAAGTCCTGCTAGTGGAAGCCCTTGAGAACTACTTAGTTGAATCCAGCCCAATTTGTCCTGTCCTTGGGTCAAACATGTGCTCTGATGCACATACAGAGCTCTTGGATATGCGGACTTCTTGAGTAGAAAGGCAAGGCCTGTATGTGCAAATATGCAAGCTGTCTTCCCTTTGGAAAATTGTGGAAGAACACTTGTGGAGAGAGTTCCATATGTGTATCTGAGACACCACCCTTTGCAGCAGATTAATGGAATAATGCAAAAGTATTTATTTCACTGGACAAATGGATCAGATTATGTAAATGGAACTAGCCTCTACTATTCGTATCAAGAATAGTCTAGTTCTGTCAAACATGAGGTGAGGTGGTAGATCAGATGGATGAATCTGTTGATTCGGTTTCTCTCAGACACCTGCATTGCAAAATTTGGAGGAAGTGCAAGTGTCAAAAGGATGGTTGTGGTTCAGTTCTTGTACTGCTTCAGAAAGTGTGGATTAGGTAGGCTGCCTTTAAATGTGAACTGAATGCAATTTCTTCTCCATCCCTCCCTCTGTCTGGACTGTACCAATTCAAGCTGCATAGGGGACTCAAATGACTGGATGATCCTCCATACAAAAATATTCGTCGCACACAGATACCTGCATCTCACACAGAATGTCTTGTATGGCCTTGAGTAAGAAAAATAAAAAGATCTTTTAAAAAATTGTTATAATCCAAATATCAACTTGTGTGGTTCTCTGCTACAGAGCAAAATCTTCCACAGTTGCCCTGTACATTAATTTTAAATTAATGCAAATTTTATATTATTACACTCTTATATTAATACAAAAAATCCAGTTTATAGAGAACTGGTAACAATGTTAAATTTGGACAAGGAAAGTCTTAATCATAATCAGTCCCTGTGCAATAGGCTTATCCATAATATTTACATTGCGAGAATATTTACATTGCGAGAAGTGAGGTTACAGGGAACCAGACAGAGGGCCTTCTCGGTAGTGGCACCCGCCCTGTGGAACGCTCTCCCAGCAGATGTCAAGGCAATAAGTAACTATTCTACTTTCAGAAGACAGCTGAAGGTGGCCCTCTTTAGGGAAGTTTTTAATGTTTGATGCTGTACTGTTTTTAATATTCGGTTGGAAGCCACCCAGAGTGGCTGGGGAAACCCAGCCAGATGGGCGGGGTATAAATAATAATATATTATTATTATTATTATTATTATTATTACATATTTATTACTTTAAATGATCAAGAACTCAGCTATGGAATTTAAAATAGAGTCTGGAAGTGAATACTGGAGAGGAACCTATGCAATTCTCATTCAGTCTTCCTGGTTTTCAGTTCTTTGGGACCTCCTAGATTCAACCTCAAGACCCATATTTCATGATTCACGGCATGAATGCAACTATGCACACCCCTCAATTCAGTGCCTACATTTCACAAATATACATGAGATAATAAAAGGTGAAGAGACCACTGTTTGATTTCTCCCCCTGCCCTTTTGCATATTCAAAGCATTGTCAAAATAGAAGATGTGACGGTAGGCATACATGGCGTATGCTTTTGCATTTCTTTTAAGCATTTGAGAACTGCCTTTTGAGAAGCAATCATGAATACTCTTATCACAGATATATCCGGGCTCAGAGGGGCAGCGGCTGCACACTGAATATGCAGTTGGCCTTTGTGAAATTTGATCACACAGCTACCTCCAGGGGTCTCTTCATATAAAATGTTCCATGCAACAAGGCGGATGTTGGGAAAGTGGGTAGAAAACTAGTGGTGTCCGTCATCTAGAGCAACCATTTGGCCAGGCTGCAAGCGGGAGGGAGGGAGGGAAGGAGGGAGGGAGGGAGGGAGGGAGAGTGAAATGCAGGGAATTTTCATTGACTCTGCTGAAAGACCAGGAACTTTTGACTTGCCTCCATTTTTTTCCATTTCTGCTGTTCACTGCGAGAATCGAGAATCGGTCCCCTTTTCCTTTTGTGTTGTCTTATCTCATATTGTGAACCTGAAGGCAGGAATTCATTGTATTCTCATTACCGAGCTTTGTTTTTTCAGCTGAAAAGTGGCACAAAAAATGCCAACAACAGCATAAAGAAGGGCTATTGAATGTGGGGAGGGGAACCCGTATCCACTGCTACTTATATCACATTGGGATTGCCATCCGAAATAGAAATAGCCTTGTCTAAATGAACACAGGATGAGAGGAGTTTATTGGAGAATGTCATTGTCTTGGATAACATGTGTTTTGGTACCTGTAGCTCATATCTACACACAGCAGAAGGCAGCGCTTTGCTAAGCAGCATTGCTGTATCTAGCAATTTTAGGCAGTGGAAAATAAAGTGCTTTGTATATTCGGGGCCCTGGGTCTTCTGCACAAATATAATCCCTGTAATTTTGCTCTAACGGCATGATTCAATCCTGCATAAATATATAGTAGCTGCCTCTTCTTGCAGCTTCCCTGCTAATTAGGCCCTGTTACCAAGTAGTTCAAAGGTAAATTACCTAGAACGTTTTGATTCTTAATAGCTTTATTAGAGTCTAAACTCCAGTAACAGCTACATTGTTACGATGTCTTCCTCTGAAAAAGCAAGATGAATAGAGAGATTCACCTAAATATCTTCAAATGTCAAATTGATATAATGTCTCCACATATTAGATTTCCAGGACCAGCCTGGCACTGGGATGGGGGGCTTATCAAATATCGAACATTGGTGAGGCCTCATCATCAAGCCTACCTGGTGGCAGTGAAGGCAGCAAAGAAGCCATACTTTATTGCCACTGTTGCATCCTCAAAGCAGAGCTTTTCTGGGTAGTGTGGGGCCTCTTAAAGGCTGACCCCCAAAAAGATGGCAGAACTTATGGTAGCTTACTGCGGGTTGTTTGCACAGCATTTGACAACAAAATCGCTTGCATCCGTCGGGATCTTGCCTCCACTACATAGGTGACAGCTCCTTGGGGCGCAGGGTGCCCAAACACCCACAAAATTCCCCAAGAAGAAACCCACAGGTTTCAGCGCCAGGGCCATGCACGCTGCATGGCACCCACAGCCCCAGGCACCCACAGTCACAGGGCCAAGCTTCTTCACTGTTACAGCATATGAATCTCGAGGAGTGTCCAGAGCACTGTCTAGTCCTGTTGTGTTGGATGAGTTTCAGTAGGTAAGGCTCGAGGATGTGGACAAGGTGCTTGGGTCAGTCAGGCAACCACTTGCGCTCTGGGCCCTTGCCCTCCTTGGCTGTTAAAAACTACTGGGAAGGGGACGGCTGGCTGGGCCAGGGGGTGTTTGATGGCTACTTGGGCCCCCAGTTGGCAAACATTGATCTAGATCTATTTCAATCAGACTTCAGGCTTGGTCATGGTAACAAAACCGCCTTGGTTTGTGGGTTTGCTGGGATCGAGATAGTGGGGGGTGTAATCAACTCGTTCTCTTTGACCTCTCTGTAGCTTTTGCTCCTGATAACCACAGTACATCATCTTGGAGTGATGGAGAGGGAACTATTTTATTGTGGTTCAGCTCCATTTCCAGAGCTGCCTTCAAAGAACAGCATGAAGGGGGACGGACAAGATGGATCCTTGCAGGACACACAGGACAACTCCCATGGCTCCAAGTATATAGCCCTCCCCCTCTTTCTATTTAGCATTTATATGAAGCTGTTGAGAGATGTCATCAGGAGATTTGGCATGAAGTGTCACCAATATGTGAACGGCACCCAATTCTCTCTGTGTCTGTTGTCTGAATTAGAAGTGTTCAGGTGCTGGATTGGTACCTGGAGGACGTAATGATTGATGTGTGCCAACAAATTTAGTCCCTTTTTTTCTGGTCTCTCTGTATTGGATCATTTTCATGTTTTAAAAATGTACATATTGTTTCTCTTGAACAACTCTCAAAAGCAAAGAGAGAAATATATGGAGATAAATGATTCTTATATGCATAAACAATCAAGGAAAAAACACTGCCCATCTAGCCAACGTATTACTTCCTTTACACACTAAGAATATACCTCACCAAGCTTCTGGTGTTTTCATTTTTTAAGTGGAAGCAAAGCAGTTAGCTAGAGAATTACCGATGAAGGAAACTAGCCATTTATTTATGCATGTGGATATTAATATTTAAAACTCTCTTAACATCTAAGGCTGCAATCCAAAACATGCTTACTTAGAAATATGTCCCAGTCCATTGAATTTTTATTTTAATGAGGACTTATTTTAAAGAAAATGTGTTTTAGGCACAAGTGTACACAACAACAGAGGAAAAACACAATTGTCCTTGAGAAACTTTAGCTGGGCCTTAATATAACTGCTGTGTTTGGAGCGAGGCAGGGATGCCACATGATATCTTAGTCTTATGAAGTCTCTTTGCAAGGACTGTCCTTTTGCACAGCACCTAACAGATGGTGATGACAGCATTTGTATGCCACCCTTCAGTAAAAGTTGCCCGGGGTGGTAAACAATTGACAGTAACATTCCAAATACTGTATGCTGTCAGACAATGAAGCCACAATATCATAACCATTACTTCATTCCAGAAATTAACAGTGAATGAGTAAACTAAAGCATACAAGAAGTGAGCTTAGCACTGCATACAGATAACTCACCTACTCATCGAGCAAATGACTTCAGCTAATTCTGAGCAACATCAGTCATCCAAAACTGACTGCAGGGCAAAGAGAGTCATGCTAACCCACAAGAAGAGCAATTCAAAAATCCACATTGCGCAATACCTTTATTTGGCTAAGCAAAATGATGCAGAATTGTGTGTATGTTTTTAACTACTCCAGATCTCTTCATCAGAATAGATGATAAGGAATAAAAAGGCAATGGGGTCGAGGGAAGAGAAACGTATTTAGATATATTGAGAGATTAGGTGTGGGAACCATTAATAATAATAATAATAATAATAATAATAATTTATTATTTATACACCGCCCATCTGGCTTCCCCAGCCACTCTGTGTGACTTCCAACAAAATATTAAAATACAGTAGTCCATCAAACATTAAAAGCTTCCCTAAACAGGGCTGCCTTCAGATGTGTTCTAAAAGTCTGGTAGCTGTTGTTCTCTTTGACATCTGGTGGGAGGGTGTTCCACAGGGCGGGTGCCACTACCGAGAAGGCCCTCTGCTTGGTTCCCTGTAACTTGGCTTCTCGCAATGAGGGAACCACCAGAAGGCCCTCAGCGCTGGACTTCAGTGTCCGGGCAGAATGATGGGGGTGATGGCCATGATTTCCAGAATTTAACTGGGTATTGCATGAAATACCGTGCTTCCTTTTTCTTCTTCTATGCATTGTTTTATTAAGCTCATTTGTGTTTCTTCCGCTTTACTTGCCTTTTAAAAAAAAAGCCCCAAATTTTGTACCTTTCCTTCATACTGAGTATGTTATTAGCCCTTTTCCAACTCTACAGTATCATCTCTGGAGGCATCCAATGTATGCTTAGTCAAACATAGATTCCATGGTGGGTCTTATGTGACTTATTGCCAGGGAAGGCTGCACAGGATTTCAGTTTCACTTCCAGATAAGAGTGTGTAGCATTAAGGGTCTAATGAACCTCACCAGCTATTAGGTTTTCAAAGCAGGTTGGCAAAGGCACTAGGCAGTTATAATCACTACAGGGGTGTGCGTGGGCCATTGATGTTCACTGTTTCTTTGAATGGTGGTTGTACTCAGTGCAAAGCAGTTACAATTCCTCCATTACAACCATTATTTATATTAACTGGCTGTGTTTTCCTCCTCCCCAAAAGCCAGCAGCCCTAATCTTTGGTGATGCCCGACGCAAGAGCAAGTTCAGAACATTGAAAGTGAGGTTCTTCTGGCAGATGGCATAACATCTGTAGCTGGAATGAAATCGTAATAGCTGCCCAAATCTTAACCAGGTGTTCCTTCACAAAAACTTCGCTTCAGTCATACAAATCCCCTTCAGTAGGGGTGGGTGGGGAATAGCTATCAAGCCAGAATAAGTCCCCCACTTCCTCCCTACACTTCCATAAATCACCAACTTCAAAGAATCTTTACATCCACTCACATTCCTAGTACCAACTCTCCAGCACCCTATGGATGCCAGAAGAGAGTGTTTATTTCTGGAGCATCAATTTCTCACACAGTACTGTTAGAGCAGTACTGACCCAGTACTGACCCAGGAGACTCACATGCATTTGATGACTCGTTTATTAATTTTTCTTTCCTGTCTTTTCACTGATAAACTGATGATTCATGCTTCTTTTTGTAAGAATTGTTGAAGACCGTAAACCAACACTGCGCCCACATCTTGAACTCACATGGAGGGGCCAGCCCATGTCTTGCTTCTTCATAGACAGCCAGCTGGATTCTGCCTCTCACCTAAGATTAGCAAACAGGGACATACAGTTTGGAACATCTCTTGTAGGTTTGAATAATAATAATAATAATAATAATAATAATAATAATAATAATAATAATTTATTATTTATACCCCGCCCATCTGGCCGGGTTCCCCCAGCCACTCTGGGCGGCTTCCAACAAAACAGAAATTCTAAAATACAAAAATCCATCAAACATTAAAATACAGAAATCCATCAAACATTAAAAGCTTCCCTAAACAGGGCTGCCTTGAGATGCCTTCTAAAGGTCTGGTAATTGTTGTTCTCTTTGACCTCTAGTGGGAGGGCATTCCACAGGGTGGGTGCCACTACCGAGAAGGCCCTCTGCCTGGTTCCCTGTAACTTGGCTTCTCGTAGTGAGGGAACCGCCAGAAGGCCCTCGGAGATGACATTTCTGATGTTGGCAAGCCTCCACTTACTTTGAGTGTAGCTTGAAGACAGTGTGGGGAATGTCAACTGTATTTCTAATCCTAGTCCAAACAATGATCTTCTGATGTATAAGAAAGATAAATATACCTGTGTTTGAAATAAGATTATGGTAGTCTCATGTACTTAAGAGTCTCCTCTGCAGTGTGTGATCTATAATGGCAATAGGAAGAGTATCAGTAGAGCTGAAGCAAAAGGCAAAAGGATTTTAATCAGAATAAAAAGGCATTCCCTCCTTTTGGTAGACTTTCTGGGAAGGCCTGAAATGCGCATTTACTTAAGCAGGAAGTAGTGCCCTGGATAGGCTTTATTTATCCTGAGCTATGGCATCTCATTCCTAACTGGTCAGGATCAACCCAGGAGTCATTGTCTTCATTCTAAATCAACTTCATTTCAGCCACTCTCAGTGATGTCAGCATGTGCAACCACTTTGCACTTTGTTCCAGTTTTGAAACGTTCTTTTGGAAGCCGAACGTCCGGCGGGGCTTCCGCGACTTCTGATTGGCTGCAGAAGTTTTCCTAATGCTGTACAGTCTACCCATTCACTTGTGTTTCCTGATCACAAAACAGTGCCTTAGGAGAAATTACCTCATTATATTTTAATTCAAGCATGGAAACCCAGAGATGCCGGCTACCAAGCACCTGAAATCAGGGCAGTCACTGATTTTGTTTTTAAGAGAAGTTCTTCCTTTTACCTTTAAAAAAATTCTACACTGATTTCTTTAAATGGAAAAAATGATTGGTGGACTGAAAGAAAGGACACTCACAAGCACTCTTTGGCCTCTTTGAAAGTAAGGTAAGTTCCACTAAAACCTTGCATCTTGCTCATGAGAATTTCACTTACGGTAATTTCATTTCCTCTTTTGCTAATTTTCCAATGCAGTATCTTTTCTCATAAATTGATAAAGGATAGCCAGGAAAAAAATGCAAGAGACATTTTCACCCTATTGCTAAATCTTGCTTACTACAAAACAAACAACAAACAAAAACAACCAATGACTTGGGCTGCATACACACCAAACATTTAAAGCACATGGCTTTTCTGAAAACTTTTTGGAAAGGTTGTTTCCTAAGTGTGTTGGAATTATAGCTCTGTGAGGGGTTATCTACAGTTCCCACGATTCCTTGGGGACGTCATGTGCTTTAAATATCCTTTAAATGTGTTTTGAATGTATGATGTCAGCCCTAAACAAAGATCTCAGATCTTTAAGTCCTTGCAAGAGTCTATATTCCTTTCATAGGTTTTAAATCCTACAATATTGTGACTACGCCATTATCACTCGAAAGTGGCTGAGTTACGTGCATTTGCAGAAAGCTTTGATCTCTTTTTACATACATATGAAAATTAGCCATATTTCTATTCTGCTAGATTCTGCAAATCATGTCCTCCCTTACAGAGGGCAACCAAACCCTTGTGTTGTGGGTGGGGATGATTGGATAGCCACAACACCCTGTTGGAAGATCCCTAGATGCAGGGTTCAATCGGGCCAATGGGATGCAAGCTAAATGCATCGAGGGGCCTATATATGCCTATGCACGTGTCCCAGAGCTTCCTCTTTTGGAACGCGCACCTCTCCCTACTTTTAGGGTTTTTGCGCTTGACCTCGCTATGCCGTCGTGTGTCGTCTGTCATTGGGACAGGGGCACGACAGGAATTTTCCCCACTTGGCTGATGCCATTTGGGTTTTGCCTGCCACGTAGCAAATTGTCACAACTTGTAAGGTTGCAAATAGGCTCTGGTTCAGGTGATAGGGGTGGGGGAACGCTCTCGCCATCCCTATGTGAAGGGTATTCCGTTAAAGGAATCCAGGGACTCGATGGTTTGGTCAACCCTTTGAGGGGTTTGTGCCCGTGCCAGAGTCCAGGGGGACATCTGGGTGGTGGACATAGCCTGCTCCCGGCTTTCCGCCTATCCAGGTGTTCACCGTAGGCTGACCTATGCTGGTGCCCTGGATCAGCTACCTGTAAGGGTGCAGGGAGCTAGTCAAACCAGAACCATTGCAACCACTCACTTTCTGTAATCAATAAAGTTGTGGCTTAAATTCTGCCAAAAACCAAACCAAAATTCCGAGTCTTGTGTCAATTTATTTAAGGGGGAGCTCTAAAGGTCTGAACACGCAAAACTCAATAACCTGCACATGCTTTTTTGTTAGCATCTAAAGATCACCGCACCCAACTGGCTCGGATCTGATGCATAGCAGCTACCGGTACACTGCGAAATGTACATGTAACACTATACAACTGTCCAAAGAGTCCAAGGCCCCATAGGAACTCCAGCACTGGGACTCAGGTGCTTTACTTTCTGTGCTACAATGGTAGCTAGCCAGAGGAGGGAGCTGCTAGCCTGCTCTCTGCTTTTCTTCTGTGCCAGCATGACAGATGGTCAGAGAGTGATGCTGTAGCTACACATTCAGCAGGGGTCAGGTGACTAAAAGGACCAATAGGGTTCCACTTAGGCCTATAAAGCTGCTGATTCTACACTACCTCCCAATAAGGCCCCACTGAAATGAATGGCCAAATCTACATAGGTAATAAAGAGGTTAAAAACATGTAATAAATTCATTTTATCCTTTCTTGCGTTTACTTATATTAACATGTAATCTACTGTGCTTCTAGCTATCCCATGTTCTCTTTTTATATATTACTCGTCCATTTACCAAATACTTAATCTGTCTGTGATTTCCGTACTTCTTTAACATTATTGTCCAGTTGACAATTGCCATCTGCTCCCAATAACCTCCTGACTCTTTGTTATAGCTAACCTTCCAAGCCTTTTCAAACATAATTCTTAATATCATTGGCATATACAACATTTGGATATGAATACGCTTTAGTATCCTAGTATTTATTTATTTATTCATTTATTTATCACATATTGTCAGGAGCCCGAGTCAGGAGTAGGTCAGAAATCTAAAAACAGTGTCAGTTCACTCTTTATTCAAAGAAACCAAACAGCTCAGGCCTAATGAGCATAGCAACTCTTCCCAGTAGGTCTACCCAATGAGGCTGTTGCAAGGAAGGACTGAAGGTCTCCACCTTCCCACCATTTCTGTATGCGTTCTGGGAGAGCAAGGGGAGGGGAGCTGGTCGCAGCAGAAGGGGGAGACTCCCTGAATTTTTTCGGCAGCCTGCCTCCTCTCTGTCTCCTGGCCCCCCTCCTGCCTCTGATTCTGGACTGCTCTCTGCCACCACCTCTTCCTGCTCACTAAACCTGTTGCCTCTTCAGCTTCTACTAGGGCTAGGGCCTTTTCAGTATTGGCCCCAACTTGGTGGAACGCTCTTTCACAGGAGACCAGGGCCCTGCGGGATTTGTCATCTTTCCGCAGGGCCTGCAAGACAGAGCTGTTCCGCCTGGCCTTTGGGTTGGACTTAGTCTGACCCCTGTGTTTTCCTCCCTCATGGCTTGGATTTATGGACTACTTAAAATGAGGCTGCATTTTAAATTTTAATACTGTATTTTAATCTGTATTTTGAATTAATTGCTTTTTATGTTTTATTGTAATTTTATTGGTGTGAGCCGCCCTGAGCCCGGTTTTGACTGGGGAGGGCGGGGTATAAATAAAAAATTATTATTATTATTATTATTATTATTATTATTATTATTATTATTATTCTGCCACCTCTCCCTCTTAGTCTTCTCCCTCTTCTCTCTCTCTGACCATGCACTGTCATCTCACCACCAATCCCCTGGCTCTGTGCATTCTTCTGATGGGGATTTCCTTGGGGTTTCCCTCGCTGGTGCCTCTCACTACTCCTCTGTATCCAGTCAGTCCATGACACGTTTATATACAGCATTTTTCTGCAAACAGCTCAAGGTGGTATTCACGGTTCTCCGCACACTGTTCAATTCCTACAAGAACCCTGTGAGGTAGGTCAGGCCGAGAGGCAGTGGCTGGCCCAAGGCCACCCAATGAACTTCATGGGCGAGTGGGGATTTGAACCCTGGTCTCCCAGCTCCTAGCATGAGCACTATGCTGGTGGAAAACAAAAGAGGTTTAAAGACGCTGTGAAAGCAAATCTTTAAAAAATGCATGGATAATTGAGAAACACTGGCCTGCGAGCGCTCCAGTTGGAGTATAAGGTAAAGGTAAAGGGGCCCCTGACCATCAGGTCCAGTCGTGTCCGACTCTGGGGTTGCGGCGCTCATCTCGCTCTATAGGCTGAGGGAGCCGGCGTTTGTCCGCAGACAGCTTCCGGGTCATGTGGCCAGCATGACAAAGCTGATTCTGGCGAACCAGAGCAGCACACGGAAATGCCGTTTACCTTCCCGCCGGAGCGGTCCCTATTTATCTACTTGCACTTTGATGTGCTTTCGAACTGCTAGGTGGGCAGGAGCTGGGACCGAGCAACGGGAGCTCACCCCGTTGCAGGGATTCGAACCGCCGACCTTCTGATCAGCAAGCCCTAGACTCTGTGGTTTAACCCACAGCGCCACCTGGGTCCTCTACCAAAGGCATCATGGACTTTGAAGAAGCACAAACTCATGATGAAAGGAAGAAACGAGCTAAAAGGAAGGCACGTTTGGCAAATCCTCACTGTGATCAACTTCCATGTGGAAACCTATGTCCCCACTGTGGAAGGACGTGTGGACCCAGAATTGGCCTCCACAGTCACTTACGGACACACCATTAAGACCATATTCATGGAAGACAATCTTACTTGGCTACGAGTGATCGCCAAAGAAGAAGCCCAGAATAAGTAAGGAGGTAGTACAAAAATACTTGGCTAGTTTAGATGTATTCAAGTCCCCAGGGCCAGAG
This sequence comes from Zootoca vivipara, assembly GCF_965207765.1. Lineage (NCBI taxonomy): Eukaryota > Metazoa > Chordata > Lepidosauria > Squamata > Lacertidae > Zootoca > Zootoca vivipara. The sequence continues at coordinate 77,547,926 of NC_142584.1, read as the reverse complement.
GAACTACATCCGAGAGTATTAAAAGAACTGGCAGAGGTGATTTCAGAACCTTTGGCAATAATCTTTGAAAATTCCTGGAGAACAGGCGAAGTTCCAGGAGACTGGAGGAGGGCAAATGTTGTTCCTATTTTCAAAAAGGGGAAAAGAGAGGACCCAAACAATTACCGCCCAGTCAGCCTAACATCAATACCAGGAAAGATTCTAGATCAGATCATTAAGCAAACGGTCTGTGAGCACCTAGAAAGAAACGCTGTGATCACTAAAAGTCAGCATGGGTTTCTGAAAAATAAGTCATGTCAGACTAATCTGATCTCATTTTTTGACAGAATTACAAGCCTGGTAGATGAAGGGAACGCTGTGGATGTAGCCTAGCTTGATTTCAGCAAGGCCTTTGACAAGGTGCCCCATGATATTCTTGTAAAGAAGCTGGTAAAATGCAGGCTAGACAATGCTACCATTCAGTGGATTTGTAACTGGCTTACTGACCGAACCCAAAGGGTGCTCATCAATGGCTCCTGCTCATCCTGGAGAGTAGTGACTAGTGGGGTGCCACAGGGTTCTGTCTTGGGCCCAGTCTTATTCAACATCTTTATCAATGATTTGGATGATGGGCTTGAGGGCATCCTGAGCAAGTTTGCAGATGACACCAAATTGGGAGGGGTGGCTAACACCCCAGAGGACAGGATCACACTTCAAAATGACCTTAACAGATCAGAAAACTGGGCCAAAGCAAACAAGATGAATTTTAACAAGGAGAAATGTAAAGTACTACACTTGGGCAAAAAAAATAAAAGGCACAAATACAGGATGGGTGACACCTGGCTTGAGAGCAGTACATGTGAAAAGGATCTAGGAGTCTTGGTAGACCACAAACTTGACATGAGTCAGCAGTGTGATGCAGCAGCTAAAAAAGCCAATGCAATTCTGGGCTGCATCAATAGGAGTATAGCATCTAGATCAAGGGAAGTAATAGTTCCACTGTACTCTGCTCTGGTCAGACCTCACCTGGAGTACTGTGTCCAGTTCTGGGCACCACAGTTCAAGAAGGATACAGACAAGCTGGAACGTGTCCAGAAGAGGGCAACCAAAATGGTCAAAGGCCTGGAAACGATGCCTTATGAGGAACGGCTTAGGGAGCTGGGTATGTTTAGCCTGGAGAAGAGAAGGTTAAGGGGTGATATGATAGCCAAGGTTCAAATATATAAAAGGATGTCATATAGAGGAGGGAGAGAGATTGTTTTCTGCTGCTCCAGAGAAGCGGACACGGAGCAATGGATTCAAACTACAAGAAAGAAGATTCCACCTGAACATTAGGAAGAACTTCCTGACAGTAAGAGCTGTTTGGCAGTGGAATTTGCTACCAAGGAGTGTGGTGGAGTCTCCTTCTTTGGAGGTCTTTAAGCAGAGGCTTGACAGGCATATGTCAAGAATGCTTTGATGGTGTTTCCTGCTCGGCAGGGGGTTGGACTGGATGGCCCTTGTGGTCTCTTCCAACTCTATGATTCTATGATTCTATGATTCTTCTAAGACTATGCCACACTAGCTCTCCAATCATTCATGTTATTAGAAAATAATAACAATGTTTCACTGGTGAACCTCAGCCCAAATATTTCATTTATAACTGAAACCACCATTTTCCTATTACTTCTAGCCTTCTTCCCCAGATACTATAAATATATACTGCTTCTCCTGAGTGCTTCAGTCACTTCACATTCTCCAGTCTGGGCTACACATGCAGATGGAAAGGCCAGAGATTGCTGAGGCCATAAAAAGGTCTGTACCGCACGGCACGTAAGGAATCTCCATTTTGAGTGACCTGTGGAAAAGGAACCAGCTTCCTGCAAATGGAAAGCAAGTACATTAGTGCGAAAGCAAATTCATTCTTTAGCTGGCTGTGATGGTTTTCTGTTTCCCAGTTTACTACTTTTTAAGGGCGCGCGGGGGGGGGGGGAGAGAGAGAGAGAGAGAAGAGAGAGACTATTCAAAAAAAGGATTGCAAAATGAATATTCTCTATAGCCAGGCCTCGGGCTTATTGAACATTCTATTGGCCTTCTAAATCTGTTTGTGGGAGGGGGGGGGTTATCAGTTTAGTTTTGTTTCATTATGTATTTTGTGTTCTCATTTTGTATTTTTTATGTTGTGAACCACCCTGTGTTCTTCCAATGGTGGGCTGTATGCGAATTTTAATAAATAAATAAATAAACAGACTGAATGATTGTTATCCCCCATCTCCTGATAATTAAAAAAAACAACACAGAGGGTCGTGTAAGCATTTGGGCTTCCCTTAGGATCTTTCCACACCTCACTTAGGGAGACACACAACATACTGCTAGACTAAAAACTCAAAAGCATTGTTCTGTACCCATAGACCTTTAGTGCATACACTTGCACACCACAGTGTGTGGGTGTGTGACACTCAAGCTGCCATACTATTGTCAGTTCAGTCCACTAAGCTTGCTCAGTTAAAAATAACTTTGCCTAGTGTAAAAATAACTATAATAAAACTCTGGTTCCCTTTCAAGTCCAAAGCTGTGCTAAAGTCAATCTGACGTGCTTTGTTTCTTTGGTTGTTTCCTTGGGCATAGGTTAAGGTTGTGCCAATGTGAGATCCTGTTATTTTCTTATAAAGTTTTTCTTTCTTTTCATTTTCTCTGCTGCATATATTGCTGTTTCATTCTTTTTTTGTAATTTTAGGCCATTCATTCTCTCCTTACTCGCTCGCTCCCCCCGCACCAGCCGCCTTGCCTGATTTCCACAAGTTTCATTCTACTGCACACTGTTGCTTAGCAACGTGTTCTTCTCTTCTGTACTTTACCAAGGAGGAGCAGATCAAAGACACCCACAGTTCTGACTTAGTTTGTAAATGAATGTAAAGAGAGACCCTCCACATCTCTGCGATGGTGGCAGAAAGGGATGGTGGGAAGAGGGAATGGAAAGTTTGGCCAAATGCACAGGAAATGTGAGGACAGAGAAGAGCTGTAGGATTTCAAAAGAAAACTTTCACTATTGGAATTTTGCATCTCTTCAAATCTCTCCAGAAGCAGCTGGTGATGGTCAGGCGTCACTCAAATGGCAGCTTGCTGGTTGGTTTTTACATCCATGGATCAAATCAATTACCTACCAATATTTTAACAGTCTACTAAGGGTGTTGGCTTCAACATAAATGTGAATTGAAGTTGGTTCCCTTTACTGAAGACATGAGTTTGCAACTGTTTATTAAATTATCATGGCCTTCTTTCACACAGATGAGGCCGCCAAACCTTTCCTGGTTGTACCACTTCTGCAGGAAGGGGATTGCATAATTGAATGTTGCTGTGGTTAAACCACTGATCCTAGGGCTTGCTGATCAGAAGGTCGGCGGTTCGAATCCCTGTGACGGGGTGAGCTCCCGTTGCTTGGTCCAAGCTCCTGCCAACCTAGCAGTTCGAAAGCACGTCAAAATGCAAGTAGATAAATAGGAACCGCTACAGCGGGAAGGTAAACGGTGTTTCCATCTGCTGCTCTGGTTTGCCAGAAGCGGCTTTGTCATGTTGGAAGCTATACGCCGGCTCCCTTGGCCAATAATGTGAGATGAGCGCGCAACCCCAGAGTCGGTCACGACTGGACCTTATGGTCAGGGGTCCCTTTACCTTTACCATATATAAGAGCCAATCACTGTGCATAGAAAAGTAGGTTAGGAAGACCTACCAAGGCTAGAATTGTATGTGCAGTGTCTATATAAACTACTATCTACTTAGCATCCTTGTTTATCACCTGCAGTTTTTCAAATTACTCTGGGTGGTATCCACCAAAGCAATTCCAGTAGTGCAAGAACATTTGTCTGTGCAACACAATTCACCCTCCCTCTCCTCTCCTGCATTCACCCTAAACTGGTCTGGGTTTGCCCCCAACCCTCTGGAGCAGATTTGGGGAAGGTGTGAGGCGGGGTGGGGGGCAAATCTTCGGATGCTGAACACTCCTGTGGGTTAAACCCATTAGGAAAAAAAGAGAGGAAACATAGGCCCAAATTCAACCAACATGTCCAATTAGTGAAAGCCCACACAAGGACTTCCACTACCTCAGTGGGGCTTTCCCCTCCCCGTGTGCCCCTAACCCCCCCCCACATTACCTTCTGGGGTTGTGAGAACAGTGCACAGGGTGACGAGAAGGGGGATTTTTCTGGCTGGCAAGCTGAAACGTTTGCGCTGGTGGAACAATTGCCATAGTGGTGCGTTGAGTTCCTCCCACAGCCTTCTGCTTTGCATGCAGAATGTCTCAGGTCCAATCCCTGTCTACAGCTAAAAATGATCAAAAAGCAAGTGATAGAAAATAACTCTTTCTGGAAAGCTGCTGCCAGTAAGAGTAGAGGATACTGGACTAGGTGGATTAATGGTCTGACATGATACAAAGGGTTTTTGTTTTTTTTCCATGTCAGGGTGATACAGTATAGAGTCTGAAACACACAGTACTGACTTTTGTTAGCTGGTCCCCAGGCCTCAATGATAACAAATTCTGAAGTGGGCTCTTACAAGTCCTGTACATATGCTGCACATGGTGGCTATCAACACACATGTACACAAAGGCAGTATGCCAGAGGACACGGGTGTGAATTGTGTAATTCTCTGAAGTACTTCACTGTTTCCTCATCCGTCCTGTGTGAAAAAACGAAATTTTTTGGTTTTTTCCCCGGTTTATTGTGGCGCGGTGGCCATTTTGGAACTGGTCGGAGCATGCTCAGAAGCAACTTTTGATGCTGCTTTGCCCAGTTCCAAAATGGCTGCAGCGCGACTTCTGGTGCGACGGCCATTTTGGAACAGGGCAGAGCAGCATCAAAAGTAGCTTCTGAGCATGCTCCGCCCAGTTCCAAAATGGCGGCAGCGCTACTTCCGGTCTGCTACTTCCGGTCCAGTCCCTTATTTCTCAGGCCCAAACTTGGCAGCTATGCCATATACATATTGCTGCTCTCCCAGCCCCCTGGTATAACCCCCCTGAAATCAACCCCAACCACATTTTTTTTGGCTAAACAAGTATTCTTTCAAGGCATAGTTCTGGTTACAGGTAGGTAGCCGTGTTGGTCTGGATCTGAAGAAGTGTGCATGCACACGAAAGCTCATACCAAAATAAAAACTTAGTTGGTCTTTAAGGTGCTACTGAAGGATTTTTTTTATTTTTCTTTCAAGGCAGTCACACCCTGCATTGACAAGGATGACAGGAACTGTACTCCAGGAACATATGGAGGGTACTGCGCTTGCTATCCCTGTGCTCGGAGTTCTGTGAGAATAAATATTTCCTTATCTTGAAAGATGTAGTTGACTGTCTATGACCTGCTTTCTTGGCTTTTGCCAAGGTAATTACATACATGTGAAAATGCTCAAGCCGGTGTCTATCCATGCATATTTCCCCTCAAATATGTAAGCAGGACCCCAGAGCAGCTAGAATCTTGCTTGCCATGCATTTCAGAATTATAAATGTGGGAAATCTTTCGTAACTTGCTATGAGACACCTGTTTTTTTCTGTACTACCCCAGTAGAGCTCTTGAGAGAATTCAAGCCAGAGTAAAGGCAGCATCAAACAATTTCTCTTCTCTAACTTTAATTGGCAATAGCAAGACTTTGTTTTCAATAATTTGTTGCCCTAGAATTGATGAATGTATGTTGCATCCATCCTAACCATTTCATTTCAAACTAGCATCCTCCATTCATTTACTTTGAAAAATCGAGAAAATCAGTTTGTAATACCATATTGTCAGCTTGTTCCATTTCAGTGTTGTCCTCTTATTTTAATTGCAGAATAGCTCCCTTTTTTGCAACAAAGGGTTGGGGGTCAAGGAAACCCATAATTAAAACACCCCTATAAAGGCAAATCACCCATTATGTCTCAGCCACAATGAAGAGAAGGCAAGAAGATGCAAGAGGAAGTGTCTAAATAACACTGAAGGAGATCTTAGCTAAATAGAACGGACTTCTTCAGGAAACCATATAGAAGTGTCATCAAAATTCTCTTATTTTCCAGATGTTTTCAACATGGAGTTCCGGAAAGTGCTTACAGTTTTTCATTAGTGTGCATGCTGTGTCATTGATTCAAATATGTTAACTTCGACTTTACCCTTACCAGCTTGATATAAAGCCATACCAATTATTTTCCTCGTGTGCCATTGCAAACATGCATTACAAAATGACTATTTAATATATATCTAAATCTTCTGGAAGAGGAAACATTTTGTATACACTCCTGCGACTTTTCTTGGGGCAATTTTTATTTCCTTAGCAATGAAATATTTATCCTGGGGCATCTGGAGACAGATGTGAAGTATGCAGGAATATGAAGACAGTATGTTGATATTGCAGTGATAAACTGTGTGCAGCCGCAATGCCGGCTAGCATCCGAAGCTAAATCTAGGCCATGTGGCTGAAAGTTATCAACCATGATATTGGAAGCAGTTACAGGAGAGGATGATAGTTTTGACTTTGGCATCCATCACTGACTGCGCTGAAATGCCATTATTCATCAGGGAACGAGCTTTCTCTCTTTTTCAGGCCTAAAGTGGGTTTTATCCATGAACATGGCTGGCATTACTTTTATTATTTATGAAGTGCCAATGGCAGGGTTTTGTTTTGTTTTTTAAGGACAGCTACTCAACAAAGTTTAAAATATAAGGAAGAGAAGCAACAAAATGAAAGTGTAACAGGAAGAAGATAAAAGTTACATGTTTTGGATAGCTCAAATCCCAGGGCTGTGAGTTCAAATCCTATGTTGGGCAAAAGATTGGATTGCAGGGGGTCGGACCCTTGCGGTCCTTTCCAATTTTATGATTCCATGAAAGACAGTGAACGAATGTGGGTCTGTGGACATGAGATCGCTGTGGTGTAACAGATAAGGTGCTGAGCTGGAACCCAGGAGGCCAGAGTTCAAATCACTACTCATTTATGAAGCTCACCATTTATTTATTTCATAAAATTTATACACAGCTTGATTGTGTTGATTGTCAACCAACCAACCAACCAACCAACCATCAAAACCATTTGCAAAAAGATAAAATAGTAAAATCAAGGGGGGGATAGAACCATACTTTAAAACATACAAAAGCTAAAATACTAAAACAGATTAAAACTACTGCAATTTCCTAATACATAAATCAGTAATATGGTCTTAGGAGACCACTTAATATTTTTTCTGCCTGTTTTTAATTCTATTGTTTATTGGTTCTTTCATTTCAGATGTTGCATTTTTTTGTATTACAATTTGAATAGAATAAAGTAAAGGTAAAAGCTACTGAAAAGCAGCAAATCTGTGAAATGATTAAAAGTAGCAAAGCCTAAGCATTCTGTTTGTGACATGATAGCCAATAAGGGGGAATCTGCAAATGTGAAGGAACAACAGGCAATTTATAGGCAGCAAGATTTTGAAAGTGAAGGTCACAGGTTTACAAAATGGAACAAGGACCACGAGAAAGCCATAAGAGTAATGGTGAGGAAAGCAATGCAATATATATATGGGGATATGTAACTACTGTATTAAACATGGTCAGGGGAAATGCTTGATAAACTGTTTAATTAGCAAGGAAAGGAAAGTTGACCACTGCGCTGTGAAAAAGGTGTAAAAGTTATGCGAGACAAAGGTAGACAGGCAAATGTTGCAGAAATCAAGACAACAGAAGACTTTTGTACTACAGAAGGCTCTGGTGGTAAAACTGCACATACAGACACATGGGCACAGCCAGATTTTTTGTTGGGGGACAGGACCTTTTTTGGGGGGGGGGCGCAGAACCTCAGTTAGCTAAGTATTTTTATGGATTTTTTTAAAAAAAATTAGGGTGTGTAGCTGCCCCTCCCTGCCCCCCTCCTTGGCTATGCCCATATACAGACAGGAAGGATTTTTTTAAAGTTAGGGAGCAAGAATGGCATGGAGAGAATTATTTCCTACAAGGTATTTGTATTTATCACAGAGGGGGCAAGAGTCATTACTGTACTGTACTTTTTTCCTCACGTGTCAACGTTGGGGTGGGGAGTTGGTCACCACATAACTGAAGGCAAATTTTAGTAAGTAGAAAGATTATGTTAATGTCTTGCTTAAAAAGCAAGGTATTTATTGCCCAGTTGAAGGGGAGCAGCAGCAACATACCCTCCAACATTCCTCAGATGAAAATAGGGACATTTCTCACTCCCCCCCCCCGACTGACCCTCCTCACCACCACCCATTTTTGGCCCCCCTGCCCACAGAACATTTCCTATTGGATGAAGGGCGAATGCCATGAACACTGCACCAATGGGACACAGCACACACACACCCCATCCTGAGAAAACTGCTTAACCCTGTTTTATTTGATTTCATTTCATTCTTTGGTACATTTACAAAAAGAAAAGCACACACCAATAAATACATTTTAGGAAGGAGCTAGATTAGGCACAGATGCACAAAGCATTTAAAAAAATAATCAAGACTCCTTGCGCTCCTCTATGCTCCCCGTTTCTTCCTGCCCAGGGCAGCCCTGCCCTCTTCCTACTGCTCAGAGCCAGCACATCATGTGGGACAGGGCCTCATCGGTGGCAGCCTCTCCTCCTTGCCCACTTTCCAATAGCTGCTACAAACTGCCCAAGGGAGGAGGCTGGCGGCAGCAGCCGTGGAAAGGTAACAGGATGCTCCTTCGCAGCCACAGTCACAGCCACTGCTTGGGACAAGCGCTGACTCCTCCTCCTCCTCCCTGAGCTCAGCGGCAGGGAAATAGGGACATTCTGGGGCAGTGTTTTCCAACTACTAACACTAGCAAGTTCTCTCTGCTGAGCTGTTCTTTCCTATCCTGTGTTCCATATTTTTGTAGCTAAGAACTTATACACGCATTTGCTTATTTCATGCAACATCCCAGTCCATTTTCCTTTTGTGCCATGTCTTTTCAGATTGTAAGACCGGAGGCTTTTATTTAGTGGGGATTCTGAGATAAAAAATATTTATGTAAAATACTATGATTACTAGCCAGTCAACACGAACAGCATATTTTTATATGTTACTGTGTATGTATAGTCATGCTATAATTGAGTTCAGGAACAATTTTGCATTGTTTTATTTTATAGCTCTAAAATACAATACTTCACTAGCAACCGAAGTTATCGATGTTTGGAAAAATTCCTGTAATGTTTTTAGCTACTTATATATTTCAAACTTCAATTAAAATTTTCCATATTTGCACAATTTGCACAATTTAGTGGTCCTCTCTGTGCACTCATTTAGATATGGCAGCCATTTTGTGCTATGCCACATTTTTACAGCAGCCATTTTGCAGTATGCCATGTTCCCCTCCAATGGCAACCATTTCATGACTGATGCCCAAGGCACATTTTCAGAATTCTGACTTTGCTCATGGACCCAGAAAGGTTGGCAAACCTCTTGCATAGGCAATACTAAGCTAGATGGAGCAATAGTCAGACTCAGTGTATGACTTTTATGTGTTCCATGAATCAGAAGACCCTGCCTCATGTGCTTAGTACTGCCCTAAACTTCATGGATTATAGTGGGGGGGGATTAGACCTATGCTTTACTCACATTTTGAGAGCAATAGACCTTATTAGTACTGAACTCTGGCAACATTATACCCACATATGTACAATCACCAGTTTTTAAAGAAGAAGAAGAAGAAGAAGAGGAAGAAGAGTTTGGATTTGATATCCCGCTTTATCACTACCCGAAGGAGTCTCAAAGCGGCTAACAATCTCCTTTTCCCTCCTCCCCCACAACAAACACTCTGTGAGGTGAGTGGGGCTGAGAGACTTCAGAGAAGTGTGACTAGCCCAAGGTCACCCAGCAGCTGCATGTGGAGGAGCGGAGACGCGAACCCGGTCCACCAGATTACAGTGGTACCTTGGTTTATGAACACAATTGGTTCCGGAAGTCTGTTCATAAACTGAAGCGTTCATAAACTGAAGCGAACTTTCCCATTGAAAGTAATGGAAAGTGGATTAATCCGTTCCAGGCGGTCCGCGGAGTAACCGTTCATAAACTGAAGCGAACATTTCCATTGAAAGTAATGGAAAGTGGATTAATCCGTTCCAGACGGGTCCGCAAAGTACTTAAACTGAAGCGTTCATAAACTGAAACATGGGTGTAATTGGTTCCGGAAGTCTGTTTATAAACTGAAGCGTTCATAAACTGAAGCGAACTTTCCCATTAAAAGTAATGGAATGTGAATTAATCCGTTCCAGATGGGTCCGCGGCGTTCATAAACCGAAAATTCATAAACCGAGGTGTTCATAAACCGAGGTTCCACTGTACGAGTGTACCGCTCTTAACCACTACTGTGATCAAGTTTTTTTGTTTTGTTTTATAAAAAAACTCCTCAAAAGTGAAAAATAACAACTCTTTATTATTAATGGGGTTCTCACAAATTTCATGTGTGAGGGGATTGCAAAGAGGTTGCTAGCTCTGCCCTATACCAATGACAAATGTGCCAGCCATGCTCCAACAGGACTGCCAATTCAGTGGCAGTGTGCAAGGGCCCTACATTCACACTAATGTGTGGCTCTTTCACATGTGCATGTCCCACTTTTCCACACATGCTTCCAACACATGGGTTTTATGTGCATCCCTTTATCTTTGTAGTTTATGGCACGTCACATATATATTTCACTCCAATTCTAATGATGCAGGTTAAAACCACCTCCAGCAGCAGAGAACTTCCTAACCAGAGAGTCAAGTCAAGCTAACAACGTCTTGTATTGCTTCCTTTATCGAGTCGAAAGGTGCATTTATCACATTCAGCTGATAAAAGTGGTGATAAATGTACTTTATATCCAAATGAAAGATTGGTTACCAACATAGTCAGTAGTGACTTGCGATTTTTCCATCTTAAAAAGAATATTGTTCACTTCAGGAAAAACTCCCATTTTTCTCCCTGGTGCAGGGACAATGCCAAGAAGAAAAATTGTAATTTCATCCATAACTCAGGGATGAAGAAAACGTGGCCAATCAAATGCTGTTGAACTGCAACTCCCATCATGCCTGACTACTGGCCATGTGGGCTGAGTGGAGTCGATGGGGGGTTGAGAGTCCTCTGGAGTCCATCGAGGGCCACAAGTTCCCCATCCCTATCTTTACTCCACCGACTTTCTTCCTGAATATACTCTAGCTACCTTTGCTTTTGGAATTATGCAGTCCTCAGGTTCATGGCTGTAAAACCATTACCCTAGTCCTTTCTCCTGGAATGCCCTCCTACACCCCCCGTGATTCTACCTCCACCCTCCTTTAAAAGGCTGATCATTCCCACGAAGCCCTTACATAACCCCAGCTCCTGAAGTCTTTATCCTCCACCACAATAAAATCAAGGCCATTGTCTCTTCACGCATTCATATATTGTTGCCCTTCAGATACCAGTCCCCACAATCTTACTGCAGTATCAAAAGATTATAAGCTCCTGGGCAATGGTCTGCTTTTTTCTTTTTTTATGGTGCAAACTGCAGCGTGATGCTTGCAGCTTTGTAGGAGGTGGTAGCGTGGCTACTCCTGGTCACATACTCCCTTTTGATTCCTCAGCTGGGCTGTTTGCTGCAAGAGATTGGCAATATTGTTGATCTTCTTGTTTTGATTAGTAGCCTGTAGGCTGGAAAGGTTAGAGGGTTTTTTCCTATTTTTTCAGTAGCTCCAGTTGAGAGTGGTAAATGGTTTGTTTTTCCTTGTGGAACTCTTGCCAAGCTGGGTGACAGTATCATAGTGATATAGCTGCAGGCATTCTTAGAGGAAACAAAAATTAAAAAATCCTTCCAGTAGCACCTTAGAGACCAACTAAGTCTGTCATAGGTATGAGCTTTTGTGTGCATGCACACTTCTTCAGATTCAGAGAAGTCACCAGACCAATGACAAACTTAGTTGGTCTCTAAGGTGCTACTGGAAGGAATTTTTTCATTTTGTTTCAACTACGGCAGACCAACACAGCTACCTACCTGTAATTAGAAGAAACAGATTATCTAGCCTCTTTCTAATCTTGGTTGAGACAGATTCAGGACTGAGTCTGCCACAGTCACCCCAGTGGATGGTCTTTATCAGAAGGGGGCTGCTCCTTCTCAATCTCTCATCAGCTTTTGAGTCAATCAACTGTGGTTTCCAAGAAATTGTATCAGTGACACTGTTGTGCATCATTTCTGGTCTTGGGATAGTTCCAGAAGATAGCACTGGATGAGTGTCTCTTGTCCACCCAATTTTGGAGTGCCACGGAGTAGTATCATGTCTCCAATGTTATTTAGGATCTGTATGAAGCTGCTGGGAACAGTGATGTGCCACCACTACACTAATGATACCTACGTCTAATTTCTCTGTTACAGCTGAATCAGGAATAGCTGTGTAGGCCCTGGATCAGTGCCTGGTTGGAGTGATGGGCTGGCTGAGGACTAATAAACTGAGTCTGAAACTTGGCAAGATGTACACATGGTGGATGAGTAACTTCCAGGTCTGCAAAGTAGGCAAGCTGCTTCTCCTCTATGAAATTACTCTGTTCCTGAAGGAGCAGGTGCATACTCTGCAAGTGCTCCTAGATCCAGCTCTAGGAGGTGTTTGCTGCACCTAAGTCTTCAGTAGCTAGGAGTGCCTTTTACCAGCTTCAACTGGTATGGCAGCTACAGCCATTTCCGGACAAGTATAGCTTGATCACAGTTGCCTATGCCTAAGCAACCACAAGGTTAGGTTACTGGAATTTGCTCTGTGAGGGGCTACCCTTGAGGTTGGTCCAGAAACTGCAGCTAGAGCAGAACATGGCAGCTAGGTTGCTTGTGAGGGCAAACTACTCCCAGCATGTAACATCTTTTTTATGGAATTTGCACTGGCTGGCAATCTGCTATCAGGCCAAGTTTAATGTTTTGGTAACAACATGAAAGACCCTCCACAGGACCAGGTTACTCGAGAGGCCACTTTATCCCTTGTATACCCAGGAGGTCACAACATTCTGCAGGAGGTTCTCCTTTTAAGTCCTTAAAATATCAGAAGCCCATTCCACAGTAACTTGTGGCTGCTCTTGTTCTGTAGAACATCCCTGTTAAGATATGACAGATAAGACATGAAACAGCAAATATGTTTTTGTTTCAACCTGTTTTTTTCAGATAGATGAAAAGGTCTCGGCCTTATTTTGTATTGTTTTTAAACCCATCTTCAGGGATTTTTGGTACTGTTTTAAAACTATTTTATCTGTTTATTTGATGTGAATTTACTACTACTACTACTACTACTACTTATTCCTAGATGCTGGAAATCCCAAGTGGGAATAGTGGTGTTGCACTCAGATTCTGCTTGCAGACTTCCACTGACAACTGGTTGGATGCAGTGAGAAGAGGATGCTGGCCTGGATGGCCCTTTGGTCTGATCTAGCAGGACTCTTCTTAGGTACTTATAATGTACTTTTAACACAAGCAACCTAGCTGCCATGTTCTGCTCTAGTACATTATAAGGTACTTTTGAAGAAAAGCAACTACTGTTTTGCTGTATCATCTCCATTCTCCTTCACTTCCACACATATTTCTTGTCTATCAATTTGATTCAACTTCTCATTATGGACTTTTAAATATCTCCCCTCCCCTCTCTTGCTTTTCAATTTAAAGCTTCTTTGAGATGCTTTTTTTCTCCTTCAGTTAGCAACCAGATTCCTTTATACAGTGGTACCTTGGGTTAAGAACGTAATTCGTTCTGGAGGTCCATTGTTAACCTGAAACTGTTCTTAACCTGAGGTACCACTTTAGCTAACGTGGTGGCCTCCTGCTGCCACCACGCAATTTCTGTTCTCATCCTGAAGCAAAGTTCTTAACCCGAGTTACTATTTCTGGGTTAGCGGAGTCTGTAACCTTAAGCGTCTGTAACCTGAGATACCACTGTATTAACCTACTGAATATGTGGTTTACAGGTGTGATATGGAGTTATTCTCTTTCAGGTTCACCTAGCTAGCTTCTTTCCAATCTGGCCTCCATCCCCTATATTTCACTGAATTATCTTAAACCAACATTTAAAATGCCCAGTAAGGTGAGAATCAGGGCTCCCCTGCTCACCAGAATTGATACAAAAGGTAAAGGACAGTTAAGTCCAGTTGAGAACAACTCTGGGGTTGCGGCGCTCATCTCATTTTATTGGCCGAGGAAGCTGGCATTTGTCCGCAGACAGTTTTTCCGGGTCATGTGGCCAGCATGAGTAAGCCGCTTCTGGCGAAACCAGAGCAGCACACAGAAATGCCGTTTACCTTCCCGCCGGAGCAGTACCTATTTATCTACTTGAACTTTGACGTGCTTTCAAACTGCTAGGTTGGCAGGAGCTGGGACTGAACAACGGGAGCTCACCCCGTTGCGGGGATTCGAACCGCTGACCTTCCAATTGGCAAGCTGATTCACACCAGTGGTTTACACGACAGCGCCACCCGCAGAATTGATATATCAAATCCCTATTAACTGAACAGTCAGAAAGAGGTAACAACTTCTGCTGACTTTTCCTTTTATACTGTTAACAGCATTTATAGCATGTATGTGATGCTATACAATATAAATAATATCAAAGTTATTTTGTTCAAAATGTCTTAGATATGGCAGCCTCCTTTATGTCACTTTTATTTCTGGCAGTGCAGTGCTAGAAACATATCAAGAGTACAATTCAGTCAACTGAAGTCCCCCACCCCCAAGTTTTGTTTATTTATGTGAGAGATATGTATACTCCAATCCTTTGCAGTTATTTGTGCCTAAGACTACTGAAACAATGCTACATAGAATCAGGCGGCCAAGCACATTTTTGCAGTTGAAATATGTAATGGTATTAAAAACCATGCTCATAAGGAGGTTTTACGTTCATGGTTTTAATAATATGGCAAGGTCTGGGCCTTGACCAATGAGTATGTAAAAGGGCATACAGTCATTACATCTAGATAGATTCTGACTTGACCTTAGGAACCCATCAATCCCTGTTTAATAAGCGGTGAAAATTAGTATCATTGCTTGCTAAAATATGAGCCATTCCGCACTTCACACAAAGCACAGAGAGTACCCCCGAACAAGGCAGTGCAGCCACTAACTGCTCCCTGACTAATGTACCTTTATATGACACATGCATTTGTCATCCTTTAAATTTGTAAGAATACATCTAAAAAGGCAATACGTGAAATGTTCCTGTGAGAGTTGTCTGGTTCTCTTGCGTATTACAAGGGGAGACTTGGTGGTGGGTGGTGAGAGGATAACAACCTGAACCTATGGGAGTGATACCCGTCTCCTTTTATCGACATCTGTCTGACACATCATTGTGTGGGCCCCTAAGTACCACTTGACAGCACTGCGCATGCCGATCCTAGTATGTGGTATATACAGTAGTGCAGTCCAAGCACACAGCAAAGGCACTGTGGCGCCTTAAAAGACCGGCCGTGGGTTAGCTGGTGTGTACGCCCATAAAAAGCACTGTCTTCAAGGTGGCCACCCTATCCATATTTACGGGGCGGGGGGTAGAGAGCAAGTCTCAGCGAGCAAAGTGTAAAACGGCTTCCTCTGGTGTAAATGCGCGCAGGATTGTGTCGCAAGGTGCCAGAAGCTTCCTGTCTGTGTTTGGGGTCTGGCTGTGGCTGCGTGTCCCCCTCGCCTGCCCCGCGTCAGTGCCATATTCGAACCCCCTCCCCGCAGCGCTGCTTCCTCCTCCCGCAGCGCTGCTTCCTCCCCTCGCCTCCTCCCAGGCAGCCCCCGCTTCCCTCCCCCCGCAAGCTCCCCTCCCTTCATTTCCGCTTGCGAGGCCCTTCCCGGTCCAATCCTCCGCTTCGCCTTCTTCCCGCCTGCCCTGCCGTGCGCATGCCTGGGTTATGCAACAGGCCCCGGCATCCGAGCGGGTCCCAGCTGCAGGGGCGGCGGCGGCGGCCGCTTGGGTAGCAGGCCGGGTCGAGGGCGGCGGGGACCAGAAGGGAGAGGGACGAGGCGGCCCGGCCAGCCCTCCCTTCCCGCTAGGCGGAGTGGAGAGGCCGGGGGGCGCCGCCCTGCCTTGGTCTCACTTGCCGCCCAGCGAGCTGGCAGGCAGGCGAGCGGCGTGAGCGGCTCTGCTTGCCCGGGCCAAGTCCCGCCTGTTCCGCGACGGCGAGTGGGTTGGCTTCCTGCGCCGTGTGCCGCTGCCCCCTTCCTCTCCTTTCCCTTCCCTTCCTCCTCCTCCTCGTCGTCCTCCCTCCCCTCCCGCGCTCTCTCTCTTTTCCCTCCCTTCCTCCCTTCCCCCGGCAGGCAGTAGGAGCCGCAGCGGCAGCAGCCCGGATCCCCTGAGCCATGGCGCTGTGAGAGCAGCACATGGCGGCCGCAGCAGCCATGAGCCCCCCACGAACCCACACAACTCCCCCCTGAAGAGCCGCCGTGCAACTGCAGCAGCAGCCAGCCAGCCAGACCAAACAGCCCGCCCTGTCTTAGTCGGATCACATTGGCCATCACTTCCCACCCCGCAACTCTTCGCTCCTGCCTCGCCCGGGCCGCTCGCTCTGCACCGCCACCGCCGCTTCCAGCAAGCCAAGTCCGGTCCCCGCCACCGCTGTCGCCACCATGGGAGTGCAAGGCTTCCAGGACTACATCGAGAAACACTGCCCCAGCGCCGTGGTGCCGGTGGAGCTGCAGAAGCTAGCCCGGGGCAGCCTGGTGGGTGGCGGCCGCCAGAGGCCCCCGCAGACCCCGCTGCGCCTCCTCATCGACGCCGACAACTGCCTGCACCGGCTCTACGGCGGCTTCTACACGGACTGGGTGAGCGGCGGCCAGTGGAACCACATGCTGGGCTACTTGGCGGCGCTAGCCAAGGCCTGCTTCAACGGCAACATCGAGCTCTTCGTCTTCTTCAACGGCGCCTTGGAAAAGGCCCGGCTCCACGAGTGGGTGAAGCGGCAGGGCAACGAGCGCCAGACCGCCCAGCAGATCGTCAGCCACGTCCAGAACAAGGGCACCCCGCCGCCCAAGGTCTGGTTCCTGCCGCCCGTCTGCATGGCGCACTGCATCCGCCTGGCCCTCATCCGCTTCCACATCAAGGTAAGCAGCAGCAGGCGGCCCAGGAGGCCTGTGCTCGGGCGCTGGGTGCTGCTATCCACACTGCCCCGCCGGCCCCTGCCTTTCCCCTCTGCCAGCCCCACGTTGCGCCAGCGCCCCCTTGCATCTTCTCCCCTGCCCTATTGCCCCCTTTCCTCTGCCACCTTGCGGCCCCCTCCTTTTGGTTGGCCATTTCTGCACTCTCTTGCCATCTCCCCCCCCGTTCGCCCACACGAATAGGGGCCCTTCCCTGGTGTCCCCCCCCCCTCCCGAGGCTCCTCTGGCACCAGGGCGCCCAAGAAGAGGTGCCCAACTCCGAGGCTGCTTCTCCTTGCCATTGAAGCGCCAGGTTTTCCTCTGCTCGGTTCTTCGCAGCTCCAGTGGGGTTTGTGGGCTTGTGTGTGTGTGTGTGTGTGTGTGTGTGTGTGTTTGGAGGGGGGGAGAGGAGGGGCAGCACTCTTAAGATGGCAGCAGGTTTTGCCCTCTTGGTTGTGGCTTGACGGAGTTGAGAGGGAGGGGATCTGTGTCTCTACATATCCGCAAAATGTCGTCAAAAGCTGGCGGTGTCGGCGGCTTGGGCGGGGAGAGGAGGTGCGGCGAGTTTCCTGGGAGCAAGCGGGCTCCCCGCTGGCCATTAATAGCCGCCCGAGCGGGGCCAAAAAGTTTCTGCCGCTTCGGCGTTGGCCGGGGGGGGGTCTCCCCCTCCCGCCAAGAGGCCTTAAGTCGCCTCCGCGCCTCCTCCTTAGCAGGGTGCCTTGAGCTGGCAAAGGGGAGGACTTCCTAAGCGCCCTGATGCCCTCAATCTCTACGGGGATTTTTCTATTTATACATACCTGTCAAGCTTTGAAAACCAGATGAGGGTGATCTGGAACATCCGAAGGCTCCCATCCACTATCATAGATATACTAATGAATAGCTAAGGCTAAACTGGGAGATGCAATCATAATTTCGTTTTCCCAGCGTTCCTGAGGCTGTAGTTTCCACTGCTGGTTTTGTGAGCACTTTTGCCTTTATACATCCCCCTCCGCTCCTCTTTCCTTTCCCCACCACATCTCAGGATCCATTTCTTTCCCCATCCCATAAAATAGGAAGAAGGGGAGGTTGGTGCTCTCACCGTGCTCTCTCTGATGGAGAATTTGAAGATGGGCAGGTAGCAAAATGAATCTGTAACACTTGTGCTCCAGACCTACCCTAATTAATGCTTTGAAGTTTGAGCAGTTCTGCTCATCTTCAAAACTCCAGCGAGGTGTGTTCTGACTCCATGTTGTTTGGGAGGCCATTGTTCTGATCACTCGGATTTATAAAATGTCCCTTGCAAGCTAGCAGCCAGTTTTCTGGAAACAGACTCAGTTCAAATCCTAGCCATTTGTTCTTGAAAAGTACAATCACTTCTGCATTTTGACTCAACTGTAAGTGAAATGTTTGAGGGGCTTTAGACACAAGTTTGCCAAGAAAATGAAAGTAAGCAACAAGTTCTTTAACAGATGATTTATATTTAAAGAGAACCTGCAGCTTGAACTAGCTTTAGGTTTAGCTCTTGCAAAATGACTGCTATACACAAATTAAACATACTCTGGTTTCAAATAGTTTTAAACTTCTCTTATTGTACATGTAAACTGGCAACTGTTGAAAATGAGTAGTGCCTGTAGTTTTAAGCTATACTTAATGTCAAATAATTGATGTCCATTTTATGACAGCACCTCATTTACTTTTTTTTTGTAAAGACAAGTATCAAGAGGCAGTAGTATTATTTCATTATGGTTTGTTTTATCTTCAGAAAAAATTAAGTACGTAAAAGTGTATAATCCTCGGGATATTATTCTGCTTGAATTTTTATGAAAATGAAAAGTATTGAGCACATACAAAGTAGTTGTACACTTTTTTCAATTCTGTTGCATGGCATAGCAAATATTTTGTGACCTTCAGAGATGTGCACAGATCTAGAATTAGAGCTTAACGTTATTGTGCTTTCGTGGTGCCCTTTTGGCAGATTAAACCACATCTGTAATCTCGGGACAAAGGATATTTCTCAGGATGGGGAGAGTTTCTCTAGACAGAGAAAAATTACTATTTTTTAAAAAAGTATGTCATAAAAGTTAAGTTTCAGTGAAGTTACCTCAGTGAAACTGGAAAAGTAAAACTAGAGGCTTGGATTGGGTGATTTTCTGCTGAAAGCTTAGGTTTAAGGCCTAGAAATCATCCTGCATTTTTAGAGAGGCAGTGATACTTCAGACAAAGTTGATAGTGGAAGTCCCACCCCTTGTTTCATTTTTAACTGGTAAGAAATTTTATAAGCCTGCAAGTTGACAGATCTAGTGTAATGATTGGCTTATAGGAATGACAGACATGGAAGTGTAGCACTCCTGTGAACAAGTTAGATTGTTCTGTTCGTGTACGCTTGTTAAATTCATCTGTATGGAAGCAGAAAGCTGTTAAGTGCAACCACACTTTCCTCTGTAACTTAATCGGATGTGACATGCATTTCTAATAAAGGACGAAAGGATTGAGTCTAAAAACTTGTTATCACAAGTAGCTTGTGCTGTGTGTGTGTTTTTTTTGCAGGCCTCATAGGATGAGTAGCTTAGGTTTGAAGAGATACTTATTGCAATGAATGCCGATACTGCTTTTTAAAATAACTTGGAGTGTAAAGTTCTGGTTTTACTAGTGATATGTCTTCAAGTTCTAAACTTAAGAATAATCTAGGTTGAGAGTTTTATTTCTTTTTAGAGACTATTTTATATTGTAGAGTAGGAAGGGATCCTGAGGGTCATCTAGTTCAACCCTTATCAAGGTGCAACAAATCTTTATTTGTGTTTCTTCACATATTGAAATTTCTGTTACCTTGCTTTTTAGCTTGTTTTAAATATGTGACAGTGCAACTGTTACTACACATTTTTATAATACTTTAAACCAGTATGCATTTTTTTCTAATATGAAAAATAAAACTACTTTATTTTTATTCCCTAAGATTCTTGCTCAAAGAAGAGTATAGAAGTACATTTAAAGTGAAAAATGTTTTATCTTTAAATATGTTTTTAATTTGTATAGTGTATTGTAGCAGTGACTTGTATAGCAAACAATGATTTGATTCTTACTATTTTTTAGTATTTCCTGGTTTTGCATATATAAGGCTTTTACCGAACCTTGAATACATAAATGTTGACGTTTTGTTCTGTGCTTCGTGTTACTATATTGTTGGCCAATGTGCCTTTTAATATTTGTTTTGTTTTTAATGATTGGTATTTTGAGTAAAGACTTGAATGTCATTATGGATAAAAGGTGGGCTAGAAACATTGTAATAGATCAATTTATAGAAACTTAGGAATTTTGTCATGCTGACAGTTCATATATAATGGTTTCTTGTAGTGCCAAGTCAAATGAAATAGGAATTCATGACACTGATATGTTGAAATCTCAAGTGGGTATTTCTACTAGCAAATTGCATTGTCAGTGGAAAATGTAGACTATCGGGAGCGTGGGAAACAGTATTCAGAACACATGCTATTCTGTCAATACACAGCACTTTTTAGTTAGGTAGTCATATTATGAGTGCATAATGCAGTACAAATAAAGATTTGGGGACACTAAGTAAACTGGAAGAAATAATAATAAAGAGTAACATACCTAGTTGTCATTTTCATACCGGTAGTCTAATTCTAGTGTTTACAATAGGCATTGCAAATACAGACATCTCTTTTTCTTCTTTCTTTTACTTGTTGGGAGACCCGTGTACACATAGTCTGCTTTGCCAACAATCTTTTCTTTGCTATTTCTGTATATATTGGCTGCATTTGGAATGTTATAGCCAAGTGTGGATACTGAAGTACAAAATTCATTTTATTTATCTAAACAATCTTCAATTGATTCTAAGCAGTATACAATAAATACCAATTCAGAAAAGGTAAAAATCAGTTAAGACTATAAAAGCAGGCTTTCATTTAAATTACTGCTGGAATAAAAGTCTTCAGTAAGTGTCAGAAGTTCAACCAGTTGGGATAGAAGTTCATAAAATTGGGACCACAGTACCAAACATACAACTCCTGATGGATATGAGTCCTGCATCCGACCCATGGGGGACCACTAATAGTGTCCTTGGTGACTGAACCGAAATATAAGGGATTAAGGTATATAATTCTTGAGGTATCCTGGACCCAAATTGTTACAGGCCTTGTAAATTAATGCAAGAGTCTTGAACTTGACCTGGTAGTGTATGGACAGCCAGTGCAAACTTTTGATTACCACAGTTATTTGCTGGTGATAATCTGTCCTGGTCAACAGCCCAGGCACAACCTTTTGCACCAGTTGTAGCCTCTGAACCAGGCCCATGGGTAGCCCCACACAGAGTGCATTGCAGTAATCTAGTCTTGAGGTTACCAAAGCATGAATCATTGTGCTTGTGTCATAGGCAGGGTCCACAGGTGAGTAAACTGCTTTCCTTTAAGAAAAAAGTGTGTTGCATGCAAATATGATAGGTCCCCATTTGTGCACTTCTGTGTTGTACCTGGATTGCAGTACGTGATTGGTACCAGAGATATGAAGGGCTGCCTTCATGAACTTGGCTGCCTGCTCATTGCAAGCATCATAAGTGGCCTTCTGATTTGCTAAGATGTGGGCCAGGGCCTTTTCAGTTGTGATGCTCAAGCTGTAGAACTCCCAACCCTGGATGGTCTGTCTGGTATGCTGTTTTTTGGTATTTTAACATGCTACCGAAACCATTTTATTTTGCCACCCTGTTTTGTTCAACTTGCACTCTTCCTTTCACTTTTATATCTGACTTCTAGTTTTTATGCTATATATCTATATCCCATCCATCATAGGCACTACTCAGGGCGACCTGCAGAAAATTAAATGTGCAGGGTCCTAAAAATAAAATTTAAAAAATTTAAAATATAACGGTGGCAGAGATAAGAGGTAAAGCATGACCTTTACATAAGGTGTTTGGCAGGTAGAAGTCTGCCAGATTAAAAATGTCTTTGTCAACTGGTGACATCCAGCCAGAGAGGTCTTCTTTGGCGATCATTCATAGCTGAGTAAGATTGTCTTCCATCAATATGGTTTTAACAGTGAGTCTGTAAGTGACTGGAGGCCAATTCTGGATTCACACGTCCTTCTACAGTGAGGACATAGGTTCCCGGACGGGAGTTTATCATGGTGAGGGTTTGCTAAACGTGCCTTCCTCTTGGCTTGTTTCGTCCTCAGTTCATCTTCAAAGTTCATGACACCTTTGGCAATGGCTGTTCTCCAATTTGAGCGCTCGCAAGCCAGTGTTTCCCAGTTGTCTGGGTTTATACTACATTTTTAAAGATTTGCCTTGAGAGCATCTTTAAACCTCTTTTGTTGACCACCAGCTTCACACTTTCCATTTTTAAGTTGGGAATAGAGTAGTTGCTTTGAAAGACTATAACCAGGCATCCAACCAGTACAACGAAATTGATGTTGAAGAATCATTGCTTCAACCCTGGTGATCTTTGCTTCTTTTGTGCCATCTACTCAGCCTCCATTCTAGTTAGGGTGCAGAGAAGGGCCCCTCCTGATCTGAGGAAGCTGGATGGTTTGGGAGGAGATGATCCCACAAGTATTTATTTAAAAAAAAAAAGGCCACCTTTGAGTAAAACTATTCCAGTGATAATGAAATTGAATGCAATATAACATTAAGAAAACCAGCAATAATAATAAGATGGAACATTTTCCATAAGACCATCGACCAAGGAAACTCAGTGGCAGCATAGAGTGACACTTACAGATCAGCCTGTGAAAATAACTGGATCTTCAAAGCCTTTCTGAAGACCTGAAATGTAGTATCTTTATAGAGGTAGGTCAGTTGGCAGTGTATTCTAAAGTTGTGGGGCCACCACAGAGAACCCTGTCCCTTGTACTCACCAACTTAGTGGCAGATACACAAGAGCTCCTATCATTGATCTTAAGGTGCAGGCAGGTTGGTATGGGTGCAGGTGGTCCTTCAAATAATTGGCCCAGTTATGCTTAAGGCAAGTGTGGGAAACCTTTGGCCCTCCATAGGTTGATGAACTACAGACAGTTCCCACCATACCTGGTTATTAGCCATGCTTCTGTGGCTGATGGGAGTTGTAGTTCAGCAACATCTGGAGGGCCTGCACTTTAAATTTGACTGGGAATGGCTGTGGCAGGCAGTGCAGTTGCTAAACCTTGTTGTAACAAAGGCATGAGTTCCTGTAGCGAGGAATGGACAAGGTTCGTGCAAGTCTCCTTCCTGATTAGGAACACAAATGCCTTGCCTGGAGTGCACTTAAGTTTTTTGTCCCTTGTCCAAACCCGCCGCAGCCTCAAGGCACTGGTTCAGAACCTAGACATCTTCTCAAGTCAAGTCCTGTATTTACTATTGCAATGGCTAGCATAATTAATTAATTAATTTTATACGTTGCACTTTCATCCAAAGATCACAGGGCAGTTTACAGGACCTGACCCATTGGCCATGCTGGCTGGAACTGATGGGAGTTCAAACAGCATAGGTCCACAGCATAGAGCAGTGATGGGCAACCTTTTGAGCTCGGTGTGTCAAAATTCGCCAAAAAACCGAGCATAACTCGGGTGGGGTGTCACTTCGAGAGAAAAAAAAACATAATCTCATGATATTTATAGTTTAAATAACAAAAAATGTATGATTGTTTCCCCTTAAAAAAGGGAAAAGGGGAGGTAAAAACTTATTAAAGTTTTTTAAAAAAATAATTAAAAAGGAAAAAAATAAGGCAAAACCCAGAGGTCTTTCCCAGTGGGACTCTGGGCTTAGGCCTTCCTCCACTGGGTCTGCCGCTGGGGATGTGGGCTCGAGTTGGGCCTGTGCCTCCTCGTAGCCCTCTTCCTAAAAAAGCTCAACAACTTTTGACCTGAACCCCCAAAAAGGGGGTAGATCACTGCCAGTTTTTAACTCTGTGAGTAGATCGCAGTCTCTTGGGAGTTGGCCACCCCTGGAATAGAAGAACCAGGTAACTTTTTTTTAAAAGGCCAATTTTGGGGAGCTTCGGGTCAAAGTTGTTGAGTTTTTTTCAGGGAGGAGGTAAAATTTTGTTTTTTTTTAAGGGGAGCCACATCTGTTCAGCTTCTTGGGGAGGGGGAGCCAATGATCTACCAGTGTTCAACCGCAGACGTCCAGTGTTCTACCGGTAGATCATGATCTACCTGTTGGACATGCCTGTCCTATTCCCTTGCCCAAATATGTATGGCTCAGAAAAGGGTCACCAAAAGGATTGAGGCAATGAAACAGCTCTTCTGTGAGGAAAGTCCAAAATGGCTCAGATTTGGGGGGGGGGGTGCATCTTCAGGGTGCATAAGTCTACAGATTATTTTAAAAGCTATGTGACAAAAATCTTAGGCTTCGAAATAGGGGGAAATGAAAACTACCTATTTCTGGGGACGAAGTCGCACGGTCCGGATGACAAAATAGAGACGATGAGTGCGGCGCTGGCCAGGACCAGGACCGAGAGGGCGTGCTGGGTCATGAGCTGGTTGCGCTCAGGCGGGGCAGGCACAGCGGTGGCCACGCTGCCCACCCCACTCACTTTGCTGCTCCGCGACGCCTCGCCATTGGGGAAACCGCTGCTGCCCAGGGCGGGTGCGGCGGCATGGCCGCTGGGTGCAGCGGAGGCAGAGGGTGGCGGTGGCGGCGCTGCCGGCGAGGATGGCAGCGGCGGTGGCCTCAGGACCCCCCTGAGCTGGGAGCGCTTCCCTGCCCCACAGCGCGGCCAGCAGCAGCAGGGGCACGCGTACCGAAGTCCAATCTCTCCCTCCATGAAGCGCTTGACTGTGCTGCCTTCTGCAGCCTGCTCTTGGGCGGCCAATCCCCAGCGCCTGTGCGAAGTGGTCGGATCAACCAATCCAGCCGCCGCCTTGAAAAACGCGGAGGGGGATTGGCTAGGCGAGGTTGCTGACGTGCCCAACGCACGCGCCACCCTTCTCGGTGCTGGGAGGAAAGAGAGGAGTGGCACGGAGCTGCCGAGCATGCTCGCTGGCAGCGGCTGAAGCTGCACTGCCCTTAAGTTGCCCTCACTTGCCCGATACCTGTTTCATCTCGGCATGCGGCCGCGTGTCACCTAAAATGGCTATGCGTGTCAGTGGTGACACGTGTGTCATAGGTTCACCATCAGTGGCATAGAGCCATCCCTGTTATTAAATGCTGAGCCAGACTGTGGGTTAGCTTGGATGCTTGAGCTCTGGGAGAAGAGATTGCAAATACTTTCTGCTTGTTCTGCTGCACTGCACTAAGCCATGGCATGGCTTAGCACAGGGGTGTCAAACTCAAATTCATCGGGGGCCGCATCAGCAGTTTGGTCACCCTCAAAGGGCCGGTTGTGTCTGTAGGACTGTGTCCACTCTTTATTATCATCATAAATTATTGTCACTGCATTCAATTATTACTGTTTATTGTAATAATGTAAGCTCATTCCCGCCCCCACGCGGATCACATTCCTGCGTCGTGGCGCATGTGTGGGAGGGGATGTAAACTAGGGAAATTTGAACAAAAGGTGGGGATCGACGGCTTCCGGGGGGGGGGGCTCAACTAAACCTTTGGCAGGAAGGAGAAAGCCACTGCTGGGATTAAAAACCTGCAGATGGAAGGAGGGCTTCCCTCTCCTGCCCTGCGCACACCCAAACCCTGCTAGGCAGGATGCCACACGCTGCAACCCACCCCATGCTTTGGAGAGGGGCAGGAACATGCGGTGCAGCGCCAATCCCTGCTTTGCTTTTGCATCCTCACTCCTCAGCGCCAGAGTCCCTTCCCCTCGCGCTGAGGGAGGGCAGTGGATTTCCTGAGGAGGAAGGCGGCGGCAGCCCCAGCGGACGTGCATCTTCGCCTCAGAGCTGCTCTTTCCCCCACCCGCGCTGTTGTCGTCTTCGCCGCCGCCTCTCCCTACCGGGACTGCAGGCAGAGGAGGCTTGAAAACCTCCCCACCCAAAAAAAATTCCCCTCCCACTTACTCAAACCGTGAGGCGACTCCATCTGGAGCCCTACATCACGAGGGGCTGAGAGGAGGCGGCGGCAGAGCGGGAAGAGCAGGAACCTGTGCCGTCACCGCCGCCTCCCTCCCGGCCGCCCTCCGGGGAGCAGCTCCACTGGAACTGAGAAGCCAAAGGGCGGCTCGGGGGTGGGGGGCAGAGCAAAAGCCAGGCACCCTCCCGAGTGTCTATGAGGAGAAAACGGGGGAAGAGGGAAGAGAAACCCGGCTCCATCAAGAGAGCGACTGTTGCGCTTCGCCTACTTCCCCCTCAGGCTCACTCCGCGTCCCTTTCGCCCGCTCGCTCGCCCGCCCACCTCCCGGATGCAACCGAGGAGAGGAAGGGAAGTGGCGGGCGGCGGCTCCCCAGTGCCGCCTCACTCGCTCTCGGAGACAACAGCAAAGCCCGCCAAAAAAAAATCCAGTGCTGCTCCGTCCCAGCACCAACTTTGCCGGCGGCGCCTGTAGGGCTTTCCTACCTCCTCGGCGGACTTCCTCCTCCTCCTCCTGCATCTCACTTCCCCATCTGGCTGCTGTGCCACCGCCTCCCTCAGCCTCATTCGAAATTGAAATTCCCTGGCCAAGGCCGTCAGCGCGGCTCCAGCGCCCCGGCCTCCGCCTGCAGCCCCGCCCCCTGTTTTGACCCTCGGCCAATCGCAGGCTCCAGAACTACTGTCAGTGGTTAGTGTCGGCGGCGGCTACGCGGGCCACATGACGAGGTCTGGTGGGCCGGATTAGGCCCCCGGGCCTTGTGTTTGACACCCGTGGCTTAGCATTTTGACTAAACTTGGCCTTGTGTTTTAGCTCTCCATATTACCTATGAGCTTTAACCAAGTTTTGTCCTGTGGTTTATAGCTCTCAGCTTGTTTCAGAAAGCTAAACCATAGGTGTGGGGTTGAACAGCATGACAAGCTGTGGCTTAGGAGGGAGGAGCCAAATGGTGGCTATTGCCATTTGAGGAGCCAGTGTGTTCCTACTAAACCATAATTTGGCTTGGTAAGATGTGCAAACCGGACTTAAATGACAGCAAGATCCAGCTATGTGTTCAGTTTCAGATTTTTATGATTCTATCAAACAAATAGCATGGTCATTTATACTGCACATTGGGAAAACATTATTTTGTTCAATAACATTGCTTCTGGGAAAATTTGGACACTTGTCAGCATGATCTTCCATAAATCCCACTTTGTTCACTTAGATTGACTTACTGACGAGTGTGTGCAATTGCAGCATTTGCATGCATGTATGAAATTCAAAATGTGATTTACATTTAAATATCTCTTAATCTTAATCAGTCAGTCCTAGTGGTATTGCGGTAGCTATCATCATCATCCCTGAGTCATCAGTGATCCTTGTTGCATTATATAATTAATTATTATTGTATCCTGCTTTATTTAGTTATTTTAGAAGATAATAACAGAACTCAGAATGGCATAAAAATTAAAACTGATTCAAAAAAATCATAAAAAACAGACTGACAAAGAAACTCCAACAAAACTTATGATTTTATTCATGTATCTTTGTTACTTATAGTTCACCATGGAAAGATTTAAATCCTGAAAAGCAGGACATAAATAATTGTATTAAATAAATAAGTCCCCCACTAAAATCCAGCAAAGCTAAAAAGTTTGCTGAAATACATAGGCAAATAAAATCGGAGGCTGAAATATCTTTTTAAGAAGATTGGCTCCCAAAGCAGCTTACAATTATTATTATTATTATTTTGCATCTTGGTGATGGACTTTGATATTTCAGGGATATCTGGCTGTGAATATGGCAGTCTGTCCTGGTCCTTGACAGCTGATGATCTTCGTCCAAGTTCCAGGCTTTTAACCTCCAGAAGGAAAAATGTAGACCGCATTTTTCCATGTATAAGACTAGGTTTTTTCCCTAATAAATGTCAAAAATTAGGGGGCGTCTTATACACGGATAGTGCCGAGGCCATTTTCTTAATTCTGAGTCCCCCAAAATAGTCTTATACATGGGAGTGTCTTATAGATGGAAAAATACGGTGTGCCACACCACAGGAGGGATGGACTCTTGCTGATCTCCCGACAACCAAAGATCAAGATGAGACCTGATAAGCCTGTAAAGAGTTGAGAACAGTTCAGATGGGACGTGTGTTGTCTTGTAAATACTTTTCTGTTCCAAGGGGGCAGGTATGTTTCAGAAAGTGGTTGGCAGGGGAATTTGGGTATCTTTTATGCAGGTCTTTTGGGGTGCGGGGAGCAGAATAGGAAGTCTGGCCTGTTCATTACTTCCCTCAATTGAATACAGTGAAATTGAGAGTTGCTGTCAGCTTTCTTCTCCTTCTTGTTAGAAAGTAATGCTTGAACTGGGGAACTGCACACTTGTTTTGAATATGGGATATTCATTGGCCCTGATTATAGTATTTAGGAGAAGGAAGGACAGTTATGCAGAACAGGACCAAAGTTTGACCGAGGATGGTATTGGATACCCTATTGTTGACAACAAGTTGGGGCTGCACATTTCCACTGTGTGAGAACTTGTTTTTAACACGAACTGTTAATGTACATTTCAGCACATTCGTACAGTTTGATATTAATATTCAATGTACCCTGTTCTCCCCCCCCCCTTCCTCCCTCCCTTTTTGCATAGGTTGCACAGAGCATTGAAGACCACCATCAAGAAGTAATTTCATTTTGCCGAGAAAAAGGCTTCCATGGCTTGGTTGCATTTGATTCGGATTACGCATTGTGCAACATCCCTTACTATTTCAGTGCCCATGCCCTAAAACTGAGCCGCAATGGAAAAAGCCTCACGACAAGCCAATACCTGATGCATGAAGTTGCCAAGCAACTGGACCTGAATCCAAATCGGTTTCCTATTTTTGCTGCTCTTTTAGGTAGGTGGAATGACACATGGAAGTCCACATTTATCTGATCTTAAGAATGCATTATTGGAAGACTGTTTCTGTGCACACTTGTTTTATCATTTCTTCATCCTATTGGTTTGTGTGTGTGGTTTGTTTTTTTTTAAAAAAATTGTATAGCAGTGAATCAGAATCTGGTACCTTTTATCTCAATCACTTTTACATGGAAATGTGTTCTTTTAGTTGGAGGTACCTGAAGTAAGGCTGCAATCCTAAATGTGATTACTTGGAAGTAAGCCCCATTAATATGGGACTTAGTTTTGGATAAACATTGTTTCTGAATTAGACGTGATACCAGGAAAAAATGTAGATCAGTTACCTTACAAATACTCATTATCATATTCAGTCTCTCTAATTGCATTATCTGCAAGTGAAATTTGAATTTAGGATTGTTATTTCCCCCCAACTCTGTCAGACTTCACTAATTTCAAGTACTGCCTTGATTTTTTTAAAAAAGTAAATGAGACAACCATTTATGTAGAACAAGTAACATATAGTATATTTTTAAAAAATATTGCATATTGTATATTCCAGGTAATCACATTCTACCTGATGAAGATTTGGCTTCATTTCATTGGAGTTTACTTGGTCCAGAACATCCACTAGCCTCTCTTAAGGTACAACTTTAATATAATTTCAGACATTAAAACAAATAACCTAGCATAGGAATAAAACATAATTTGGGCAATGTCTAATATTGTTGGATATGCGAAAGTAGCACCAAAGACTTAAAAGAGGACTACTCTGAGAACTTGCTTCACTGTAAGTGAGTTCTTCAAGCTTTTCCATTCATATGGGCAATGTACACTCCGTGTTTCTTGTTTTAGTTCTCATTTTATCATACGAAACTGCACTAGCATCAGCAATGTGACTGCAGTTCTGAAAATATTTCTCTTTTTCCCTATCCTTTCTTCTGATAGCTCTAAGAGAAAAAAATATTTGTATTCAGCTATACTAGATACATTTACAGTGATACCTTGGTTCTCGAACAGCTTATTTGTGGAACAAATTGGCTCCTGAAAAGCCGCAAACCTGGAAGTAAGTGTTCCAGTTTGCAAATATTTTTTGGAATCCGAGCATCCGATGTGGCTTCCACTTGAATGCAGGAAGCTCCTGCAGCCAATCGGAAGCCGTGCTTTGGTTTTCGAACGGTTTTGGGAGTCGAACAGACTGCCAGAATGGATTAAGTTCGAGAATCAAGGTACCACGGTGCTAGTTTAGTCCAAAAGTTGTACCTGTGATGGTATTAGCAGTTGAACAACTTTATGAAAAACTTAAACAGAGGGCTTGGGTACTGGTGTACGGCTTATGAAAATTCAGTACAGTATCTGAAACAGTGCTGATCTTAGGCTTCTAGCTGTCAGAAGTACTGTTGGTTCCTTAGACTTGATGGGTCATGCATACCAGAGTTTAAGAAATGGTATACACAGTTGATGGTTTAAATGAGATCAAACACCTCCTGGCTTTCTTGAATTTTGTCACTTTCTCGCCTAGATGCCTGTGCTGAAGTTATCATCATTGCAGAAAAGTGCTGCTGGAATTTAGATAGATTTAAGGGCATAACTTTAAGTCCATCTAACTATTTGTTGCAGTTTTATAATACTTTTATGTTTGTTGAATGAGCAAGAGTGCTTTAGTAAAGCACAGTGGTACCTCAACTTATGAATGCCTCGACTTACGAAGGTTTCGACTTACGAAGTTCGCAAACCCAGAAGTATTTTTGCCGCGCGTGTGTTCTGTGCATGCGCAAAATGGACGCTTTGACTTACGAAGGATTCGACTTACGAAGAGCGCCACAGAACGGATCGCCTTCATAAGTTGAGGTACCACTGCATTTAGGATCAAGACTCATCTTTAGACAGGGGTGGAGAAGAAGCCATCATACACAATAAGAACCCAGATCCTACTAGTTTATCTTGAAAATAAATTATCTTGGTGACACTTCAACTTGCTTCCAAGTAAGTTTGTTTAGGATTGCAGCCTAAGATTCAAGGCTGATTCAGCACTGGGAGTTATGGAAGTTTTTATTTATTTCTCTCTCTCTCCCCACCCCCCGCCCTTTGCTTTATTTTGAGTAATCATATATATTCAACTTTTCATGCTCATTTAAAAAAGAAAGTCTTGTGAGGAACAAAAGCACCTTGGCCTGCTTCAACCTGCAGTATCATAAGCCATGACATCAAAACTCATCACATGTAGATTAGGCTACAAATCTGCATGCTAGTTGCTGGTCTTGCTTTCACTTTGTATTAAGTGTGAGTTACTTATTTAAAAAATAAAGCCGTTTAATCCATATTCGTGAAGAAAAGGTGAGTAACAATCCCAAACGCACAAGGGTGATTCAACACAAATGTTAATTATAAGTGCCTCACCATAATCTGTGCCTCACAGATTATGATTGTGGTGGGGCAAATTTTTCTTAAGTAGCTGTCCTGTTACATATTTTAATGGCCAAATAGCTTTGTCCCAGTGTCCACCAGCCTCTTGCATTTACTCCTCTTTCTGTCTACCTGGCCACGAGGGGAAAACAATCCAGATGTTTCAGAGCGGCGAGGTAAGCTACTTGGAGCAAAGATGGGCAAAAAGAAGTCCAAACCTCAGTAGCAAACCTGTTGAAGGGAAGCTTGTTTACAGGCTGAACTAGATGTTATAGAGGCAGCTCTGTATGTTGTTTGTGCGTCTGTCCAATTCTCATACATACACACAGAGAAAGAGAGAGAGAGAGCGCCAGGATGGTGGGGAGTTCTTTTGCAACAAAAGGGGTGTACATGCAAAAGGGGTGTACAAGCATCACATTGCCTTCCTGTGCTTACCGTGTTTCCCACATTTTAAGACACCGTCTTATATTTATTTTACTCAAGAAAATAAGCCTATGGCTTATTTTCGGGGGGTGTCTTGGTTTTTTTATTAAGCAATCTATTTTTTATTAAGCAATCTTGCAGCAGCGCCACTCGGTTCAAGGCAGCGGGACCCAGCAGTGTCATCCTCATCCTCCCACTGCTGTTGCTGCTGCTAGCCCCTGGGGGCCGCGGAGGACGGAGGCAGGCGCCCAAAAGCGGCGACAAGGCTGGCTGGCTGGCGGAGGAGGTGGTGGAGGTGGAAAAAGGGAGGCGGGTGGAGAGGGCACACAGCTCACTCGCTTGGCTAGGCGGCCTTCCCTGCTGCCGCACCACCAGCCACCGCTGCAGCCCTTGTGGGAGCCGCCTGGCTGGCTGCTGGCTGGAGGGGTGCATACCCGAGCGGGAGCCGCTGCTGCCGTTGCCGGAGGAGGAGGAGCCTCCCGCTGCTGTTGCTACGCCGGAGGAGGAGGAGGGAGGCGCATCGCGGCCAGACCCGAGCGGGAGCCGCTGCTGCCGTTGCCGGAGGAGGAGGAGCCTCCCGCTGCTGTTGCTATGCCGGAGGAGGAGGAGGGAGGCGCATCGCGGCCAGACCCGAGCGGGAGCCGCTGCTGCCGTTGCCGGAGGAGGAGGAGCCTCCCGCTGCTGTTGCTACGCCGGAGGAGGAGGAGGGAGGCGCATCGCGGCCAGACGCACACAAGGAAGGCCGGCCAAAGGGAGCCCGCAGCCGCTCAACAGCACCTCGGCTCCGCTGGGCTTAGCTTCTCTGCCTTGCAGCCGGCTGTGGCTGCCGCCGCCGCCGCCGCTGCCTGTTGTCACAGGAGAGGCAGGGAGCGAGCAAAAGAGGGCGCGTGCTGGCCCAGAAGGAGGAGAAAAGGTGCAGACGGGGAGAGATGGGCGCCCCAAAGCGCCCTGACCATTGGATGTATTCGCTGCCTCCCAGGGTCGAAAAGGAAAGCACCAGTAGCCCCAATAGGAAAGACAGGCCTGCTCCAGAGGGACAGGAAGAGGCTTCCCCCCCTCTCCCTGTGCGCTCAGCAGGCGGTGGAGAAATCAGCTGAGAGGCGCGTTTTCCCCCCATGCCTGTTGCTGGTTCGCTGGCTCCCTGAGCACACAGGAGGGGCTGAGGAGGTGACAGAAACAATGGTGGCTTACTTTCGGGGTACGTCTTACTTATCTTACTTCTAGAAAAACCCTCCCATGGCTTACTTTCTGACTACGTATTAAAAAAGGGGAAACACGGTACTTCACTGCAGGGAACCCGCTTTCCCAGTAGCTTTGCACACCATATCAGAGCTTATTGCCCCCATCATTTGTTTTAGATGTGAGAAAAAAAACATGCTCCCCAGGTCATATCTACTTCATCCCTTAGGCAGCTTTTCATATCACAATTTTACATATTGGGATCTGTGTTTATGGATGTGATGCCTTTCCTAGTCCTCTCCAACCAACCTGTGAAGATTTTCAGGAAGCTGCAAGGTGAAGGAGGGATCAGCAAAACATCTTCCTTTCCTCTTCCAACAGAAGTGAAACTTGGCCAGTTACAGTGGTACCTCGGTTTGCGACCGCAATCCGTTCCGCGGAGGAGGCGGCTCGCCGAAGGCACGCTTCTGCACGTGCGCGAAGCGCCAATAGAACGCTTCTGTGCATGTGAGAGCTGCGCAGATCACGTCTCCGCATCCGACGCTGCGGAACCTGGATGTAAACACTTCCGGGTCCGCGGTGGTCGCTCGCCAAAGCGGTTGCTCGCCGAGGTAGGCGTAAACCGAGGTTTGACACTACAAGTTTAGTTCCAACCCATAATGTACAAGTGCACTGTAAGCTCCTAAAATAGCATTGTTGAATTATTTACACCACCCAAGGTACCGTGGCATACCGTGTTTTCCAGATGCCCAATAATAGGAAGAATAATACAAATAAATATTTTCAATATTTGGGGCACCAACTGCCTCAGGCTCATATAAGCACATTCTCATTCACCCTTCCACCTGTGCTCCATTGTTTCACAAATGAGGCATCTGATTAAAACTAATCACACATGGATTTCACTGTGCTTTTAAAGTTCTTTGTTCTTATTTTAGAAAGACAGGCAGAATTTTATAAATGTGGTAGCTGGGTAGCCTTGACTTGATTTCCAATAAAAAATTATTAATGGGTAGTTTTACAACCATTGATTCTTGTATCTGCAGTCCTATTTAACCTGTGTAGTTATTTCTAGAAATATCTTCTGTTGGTTTGACATTAAGGCTTATGTGCTCATTTGCCCTCTTCCTCCTTTTGAACAGGCTAAACAGGCATAACTACTTCACCTTCTTGTAATTGAGTGTTCATTACCATCACTGGAGCTTTTTGCCATATGTAGTGGTTTGAATTAAGTCTTCTTGAATAGAGTGACCAAAATCAGAGACTCTACTCAAAACAGGGTTCTACATAGCTGTCAAGTTTTCCCTTTTCTCACGAGGAAGCCTATTCAGCATAAGGGAATTTCCCTTTAAAAAAAAAGGGAGAACTTGACAGCTATGGGGTTCTACTGTTACTTTTCAGAATGCTATTGGACTGTCTCATTCATTCCAGTAGAGTTACATCAATCACAGTTCATCAAATATTTTTTTTTAAAAAAATGTTTTTCACACCAATACACTTGTAGTCTTCTTGAGATAAAAAAAAAAGATTCTCAATTGGCCTTAGTTTCAAACAGTTGCAAATAACAGTAAACTACAGCTGGTGGATTGCTGTTAATGTGAAGATTGTGCCTATGGTGCTCCTTTCCAGTCAGAAGATCCCTGGCTAAGAGTTACATCTGAACTGAGGAGCAATGGGAAAGCAAGAGCAAACTTCAGCTTCTCAGCAGTGTTAGCTTAAAAAGATAAAAGTAAAGGGACCTCTGACCGTTAGGTCCAGTTGCGGACGACTCTGGGGTTGCGGCGCTCATCTCGCTTTATTGGCCGAGGGAGCCGGCGTACAGCTTCCGGGTCATGTGGCCAGCATGACGAAGCCGCTTCTGGCGAACCAGAGCAGCCCACGGAAACGCTGTTTACTTTCCTGCCGGAGTGGTACCGATTTACCTACTTGCACTGCGTGCTTTCGAACTGCGAGGTTGGCAGGAGCAGGGACTGAGCAACGGGAGCTCACCCCGTCGCGGGGGGGGGGGGCGGTTCGAACCAGCCGACCTTCCAATCAGCAATCAGCAAGCCCTAGTCTCTGTGGTTAAACCCACAGCGCCACCCGCTCTTAGAGTTAGCTTAGAGTGAAAGAAACTACAGTCCTGATTTGGACTTAACACCAAGCCAGGAATTGCGATTTTTGGTTCCTGCTTGGGGAGAAGCAAAATGGGGGCCATCTGTGTGTTCTTGATAAACTAATCATTATAGTTTATGTGAATGCAGTCATGAAGTCTCAGAATGCATGAGTTCCTACTCTCCAGCTCCATTCCAGTTTCTCCTGTTCTAGCACTCATTGTTTCCCTAGCACAACTTCTTTATCTTTATATGAACAAAAATAAATAATGGCTGTGTGTTCTATGCTGTTAGCAAATTGCATCCCCATCCATCTGCTTTTTTAACAAAGTCATTAAAAACCATTAGCTTCATTGTCATAGATGACACTTTTAAAACTATAAAAATATTGTCTTGTTTTGTAGTGTTGTTATTGGGTATTGGTGCCCATGTAACATGTATACTCAATTGTCACATTAGGAAATTATATTCAATACAAAGCAAATTTTATTATATGAACATAGATCCTCTAAAAGCAATTTAAAACACCCAAAACATACAGCTCTAAACATGCATAGTGTTAAAATATATGGTACTTACATTAATGTAAGAATAGGAACAAACCAATGTAATGTCAGATTAAGAACATTTCTTTACATGTCTTTGCAGGAGAAAAGAGAAAACTAATAATAGTTTCTGTTATTATTTTAGTTACAGGTAGGTAGCCGTGTTGGTCTGAGTCGAAGCAAAATAAAAAAATTCCTTCAGTAGCACCTTAAAGACCAACTAAGTTTATATTTTGGTATGAGCTTTCGTGTGCATGCACACTTCTTCAGATGGTGTATCTGAAGAAGTGTGCATGCACACGAAAGCTCATACCAAAATATAAACTTAGTTGGTCTTTAAGGTGCTACTGAAGGAATGTTATTATTTTGTTCATGTTAGCTAGTAAGTAGGAAAGAGGAAATGAAATTCACTCATGATCTCTCTGGTTAGTTGTTGAGTCATTTTTAAGACCTTAGATATATATATATCCATAAATAAGTAAATAAGGCCTCAGCTTATAAGATAACCTTCTAATTTTTATTCATTGTCAGTTTTCTGAGGCAAGAATGGGCTGAATACAGTCTTGTTTAGTTTTCTGCCTCCTGGGAATCCCTGTGGTTCACTAGGCTCTTAAATTTACAAAGCAATAGTGGATTTCTTAATAGTTTAGGCATAGCTAATCAATGTGAAATGTTTCCAAGTAAACACAGTTTCTTAAGAGCAAAAGAAGTGCTTTTTTGAATTAAGCACTGGCTACCTAGTTTGGCCTACTTCACAGCAATCCTCGCATTTGTTCTGCTGTCTATTTGTAGTCCTCTTTTCCATACCCCTACTCTAAAGTCTAGATGTATTTTGAAATCAAAATCACTTGTGGATGGATGGAACTAGTGCAACATTTCCCCTAATTATGAACACAAGGAGGTTGGACACCTTTTTCTGCTCTCATCTCCACACATTGAGAGAGACTACAGTTGCATCTGATTCACAGAAGGCAAGGGGCTTCCTATTGGACAGATTCCAGCATCTCCTACAGTTGCTTGATGGTAACTTAGTTTTTGTCCAGTTTGGCCCAGTTTTTTAATCAAGGGTACTTCCTAGGAAGCATTTAGGCAACCTTTAGGTAGGTTTTCATGTGAAGGTTGCTCAATTATGTATTCTCTTGTCATGATGATTTTACTTCCTGTCTTCTGTTACGTACATTGGCTCTCTCATCTTGCAATCAATTTAACTTTCAAAAGTATGCATTCTTCCACCTGTTTATTGTGCATGTTCCTCTCTTGCTGTCTTGACTCCCATGATAACACTGTCCCCTGTAAATTCAATGCTATAGTATTGATTTCCCCACTGTGCTCTGTTTTTTATCTTTTTTGTTGCTTCATTGGAACTCTGCCATTATGGCTTCTTCCATTTTTAGTATTTAAATGCTAGTTAAAGAAAGAAGGGATGAAGAGGCATTGTTCATCCTATCATTCTTTAACTGAACTCTCAATTTCTACAATTCCCATACGTTGCCCTTCCATTATGTCTTCCTGCAGTGGGTGCCCTTGGGTGCAAGTGTGCCTACCAGTACACACGCCTATGAAATGTAAATATCCCCTCAAAAAACCACAGTGTGTAAGTTTGCTGTTCTTGTTCAGTTCTTGATTGTATTGAATCAGCCTCCCCTACAGTGAACATGTTCATACCCACATTTCATTGGATGCCAGGATTGGACACCTACTCCCCTGTACTGAATAGAGGAGAGGTGCAAAAACTGAGCAAGTGTGGTGGCGGCTCATGTAGGTGCTTTTTTATGGGGATCATTTTGTGGTCCTCATTTTTTTAGACGTAGCATCCATTTCAGGCATCCCCAAACTGCGGCCCTCCAGATGTTTTGGCCTACAACTCCCATGATCCCTAGCTAACAGGACCAGTGGTCGGGGAATATGGGAATTGTAGTCCAAAACAACTGGAGGGCTGAAGTTTGGGGATGCCTGATCCATTTTATGTTGAACCACACCCTCAAAGCAGCCATTTTGTGTTAGATCACACACGCCATCTTGTCACTGGCAACCTGTGGCACTTACTTAAAATTCCAGATGTGCTCACTGGTCCCAAAAGACTGGTGACTCTGTCTGACTTTAGCTTGAGAGTAGGATATGTAGCTTTGTTTATATAGGTTTATACAGCGGTACCTCGAGTTACAAACACCTCGGGTTACAGACTCCACTAACCCGGAAGTAGTACCTCGGGTTAAGAACTTTACCTCAGGATGAGAACAGAAATCGCATGGCCGCGTGGCGGCAGCAGGAGGCCCCATTAGCTAAAGTGCTACCTCGGGTTAAGAATGGTTTCAGGTTAAGAATGGACCTCCGGAACAAATTAAGTCGTTCCGCGGCGCTCTTCGTAAGTCGAAGTCTTCGGTTGTCGAAGTGCCCGTTTTGCGCATGTGTGAAGCGCAATTTTGCGCTTCTGCGCAGGTGCAGAATGCGCGGGTAGCGACAAGACTTCCGGGTTTGCCGACTTTGGAAGTCTAACTCTCAGTTGACAATTTCTGTCCTGTGGATTTGTAATCCAGGAGTAAATGTAAATTATCGAGAGCATTGACACAAAGTACCTGTTGCTGGACTGTACAATTTCATCCTGCAGGTGGAGGGTTGCATGTTTTTTATGTCCTGTCCCCGGATCACACATTGAGAAATCTCAGTGTGCATAAAAAGCCTAGTACGACAAGAGAGAAGGCTTGCCTAGAGCCCTCCTTGACATAGTTCGGTATGTACAGGGAGTACTTTATATGAAGCAACATCCAAAATGTGTAGCCTGTTTTCTGACGCCTGAAATAGAACCCAGTAAAGGGGTCAACCTAGATGAGTGCTCTAATATTCTGATTCTGCTGTAATTGATGCAGGAAAAATGTCAGATAAGGAAAATGCAAAGTGATAGGGAAGAGTTAATGTAGAATAGATGAGCCTGGAGTTAGCAAGAAAGATTCTGTTCTTCCCCCCCCCCTCCAAAAAAAAAAATTCTTTGTAGGGAATTGTATAGTGAATGTGACCATCTCTTCCTGCTCTTAGTTAAATAACATTTGCTCACTCATCAGTGTAGAAGTGGAGATTCTGAAGACAATAGCACCTTTGAGGCCTTTTTGCTCATGAGTATTTTTAGTCTCAGGGCCTTTTTAGTTGTAACTATGAGGAGATAATGTCTAATTTTTAAGAACAGGGTTGTGTTGCTCGTTCAGCTCTCACTTTTTAAAAACGAAACAGCGTTTCAGTTTTACTAACCTATGTGAAGAATTTATCTGGGTTTCTTTTTAAAACTCATTTCTAGTGGAAATGATAAAAAAATGGCTTTTGAAGTATAGAGTGCAGATTTTTGGCATGGAAAATGGGATTAAATATCCTTAAGGCTTTATGAAAAGTGCAGTCATTCCTTGAGAAATTGCTCCAAGCAGTCAGGCTCTGGGCTTTTGGGGTTCGCAATGAACTTTGCTTGTCATGATCTCATAACGTGCAATTTACATTCCCCCCCCCATTGCCGTCTGATTATTAATTTTGGTTATGTACTCTTATTGAAACTTAACAGTCTGCTGCAAACATCTGTCTACTTGATCTTATACATTAGTGCAAATTCATTTTTCTCCTTTGAAGAAAATCTGTAGCCGTTTCCGTTTCTAAACACACTCCATTAACTTTTTAGATGCTTCAGCTTAACATGATATCTTGACTGTTTTGTCTTTTTATGTACTTCATGGTATCCTCATTGTGCTAGCAGAAGTGTTTGAGGTTTTACTTCTAGTAGTTATAGAATAAAACTCTATTCACTGCCTGTCTTTTTCAGCCACTTAATCTGCTGCTGCTGCTACTTTCTTTTGTGGACTTCTCGGTTCCAGTTACTGGGTAAAAAAATAAAAAATTCTTCTCCGGGATTGCAGAATTCTCCTTTCAAACTTCCGTTTTCCAGGTGTGATGTCACTTCCTCCTCCATAATTATAGTGCTACCCAGTTAGATTTTAAAAGAAAAAAGAAAAACACAATACTTCTGTACCCATTTAAGTGTCTCTTGTGCCTGGCTGCCATGCTGTTAACTGCTCATGTGCTCATGTTAAAGCATCTGTATTTTTTGGTTGTAGGAGCTATAGTAATGAATTCTGATTTCCATTTCCATTAGAAATGTGTTCAGAATTGATTATGCATCCTTTAATATTTAATATGCAATAAATCCAGAATTTTACCATATAATTCATTTCATGTTGTTGTTGTTGTTGTTTAGTCGTTTAGTCGTGTCCGACTCTTCGTGACCCC
Source organism: Zootoca vivipara (assembly GCF_965207765.1). NCBI lineage: Eukaryota > Metazoa > Chordata > Lepidosauria > Squamata > Lacertidae > Zootoca > Zootoca vivipara. Next base: position 77,508,230 of record NC_142584.1, on the reverse strand, counting down.
ATGGACCATAGCACGCCAGGCACTCCTGTCTTGCACTGCCTCCCGTAGTTTGGTCAAACTCATGTTGGTAGCTTCGAGAACACTGTCCAACCATCTTGTCCTCTGTCGTCCCCTTCTCCTAGTGCCCTCAATCTTTCCCAACATCAGGGTCTTTTCCAAGGATTCTTCTCTTCTCATGAGGTGGCCAAAGTATTGGAGCCTCAGCTTCACGATCTGTCCTTCCAGGGAGCACTCAGGGCTGATTTCCTTAAGAATTGATAGGTTTGATCTTCTAGCAGTCCATGGGACTCTCAAGAGTCTCCTCCAGCACCATAATTCAAAAGCATCAATTCTTCGGCGATCAGCCTTCTTTATGGTCCAGCTCTTTTTTCATGTTGCTTATGACAATTCAGTCTTGTATTAGCTACTCACCTGGTCACCGTTGGCAGCTAGGAATTCCCTCCAGGTGTGTGAGTGGGCTTCCTAAGGAGAGCTGGTGTGCTTTGTTTCTCCTTCACCAGCCATTGTAGCTTGCAATTTTCCTTTAAAAACAAAAAAGGTCTGCTTTTTGCTAATAAAAGGAGCTCCTTTCTATAAGTAAAAAACAGGCTAGTTGCGTTGGGCAGGGAGCTAAAAGCTAAGTGACATTGTACACCAGATAATTGCAGCTATGAGGAAAAGTAGAACCATCTTTTGAAAATTAAAATAATGAAGGGGCCTCTAAAGCAGTGAGCATTTTTAAGTGGCATTTTATTAAATTTAGTTTATTTTCTAGTAGAAAAGCTCAGGGTATTCTATTCCTTCTAATCTGAGAAGAAGTATTAACAATTCTGTTGATTTCCTTCATTAGCTGTTGCTTTGAGGGTAAAGTATAGAAGAGAAAATGACCTGCTAGTTAATGAAAACTTGATGTCAAAGCATAGTTGCTATATGTTAAAAAGTTTCATAATAATTTTTTCACTTTTTAATTTTCTCATCCCACTTTGTCAATATTTTTACACTAATCCTGTTTAAAATTATGACTACTGTACCTGCATATTTTGAAAATACATAAATCTGTTATTAAACTTTGAAAAATGCCCTTGTGCCAGTAATTCTTTACTAGACAAAGAAGAACCTCTATTTTTGAAGGCAAAAATCATACAAGTTACAATCAGGTGAATCCTTTCCAAATGAGGTAAAATGGTTCTGTGGATGGGGCTCCAGGTGGTGGGATTTGGAAGTGCACAGATAGTAGCTGGGCTTTGTGGCCATTTTGTATTTTTAGTAGCCAACAAGATTATTTAAATATGCCTCTGCATGTGTAGAGCATCTTTCTCCTGCTTCAGAACAACTGGCCTATCACAGAATTAAGGAACAGGTTTCAAAGGGCAGGTGGCATTGCTCCTCACATACAGGCCCTACCACTCCCAGGAATCCAACACTCTTGAATATACTTGCCAGCATAGTACATTCAGGAAACACAGTTCCTCTTTTAAATTAAAATAAATATCTACTACTGTGTTGCGCTCCCACTTCTATTTATCCACATCTGTCTGCTTAAGATTCTTGCTGGATGGAGGCCATTTTCAATACCTGAGGTGAGGTCCAGTGAGTGGAATCTTCCACACAGCAAAAGGAAGTGGATGGGGGACCTTTGGTCTTCCAGATCTTACTAAGCTACAACTCCCATCATCCCTGATCATTGGCCATATTGCTTGGTTTGACAGGAGCAGTAGTTTAACAACAACTTGAGCGCCACAGGTTGCTCACTGTTGAGTTAAACTGAAGATACTTGCCTAAGGACTCCCACTGATTTTTTTTGGCTTCTCAGCTCAATCTCTTGAACACAAAGCTACATCATATCTTCTAATACTGATAACTAGCTTTGAAGTGGGTTTTTTTTTTTCATTTAGGTCGTATATACATTTTATTAAATAAATCAATACTGAAGGAGAAAGTTGCCAAATTTTTAAAATGTGCGAATCCTTACCCTGTTTTATAGCGACCTTTCAGCATGGGAAATGCCAGTAACTGCTTAAGTTTGGATATAATGTACAGGAAGTACATTGCAGGCTTTGCTCAGTTCTACATAGAAAGAACTCTATGTGAGTGGTTTTGAAGCTCTGTCTTCTGTATGAGGCACTTATCAGATAACCATCGAAGATGAAAATGTTGGGAACTGTAATTATTAATGGCAAATAGCATTTTCCTTAGGGTATTGGCCTCATGTTGTAGCAGTTGAACAGTTTTTATAGCTGCGCTATGCTGTTTAAAATGCAATCTTACAGTAGGCCATTTTCCACAGAGAATTCCTTTCTTGAGAGTGAATAGCGGTTGCCTTGCCACCCAGCTTTCTGAATGGGGTCTACTGTTGCCCTTGCTTTTCAGGTAATATTTTGTTCTCACATTTCACATGTGTTCCCTACCCCCACCAAATTTCATGCTGGAGAGATTGGAATTATAGATGCTTTAAAACCAGTTTTTGTTTAGCCAATCTTACTTACCGATTTCCTACACATAAGTGCTGTCAAGTTCAGCTTTGCCAAACTGCTTATGTTTGGTGACCTTTTTGCAAACAAAATTTATGCTGCTGTTTGTGTGAGGCTTCAAGTTAAACTTCTGAAATAAGCACTATTCAGATGTACTGATTTGCTGCTTCCCGCTCCCCTTGTCCAATATAGTCTAAAACCCAGGCTTCCTCAAACTCAGCCCTCCAGATGTTTTTGGGCCTACAACTCCCATGATCCCTAGCTATCAGGACCAGTGGTCAGGGATGATGGGAATTGTAGTCTCAAAACATCTGGAGGGCCGAGTTTGAGGAAGGGTGTCTAACCTAAGAGGTGGCTAACCTATGGCCCTTTAGGTCCTTCCATGGGTTGGCTGAAGAAGCAGTTGCTCATGTGTAGGCTCCAAAGAGGTCAGGGCTCCAGCTTTATCCAGAAGTGCGGGTCATGTGGAAGGCAACACATAGTAGCTGCTCATGCATAGGGCTCCTCAATGCAGACAGTCAGATCTATGTGTTGGTGTCAGGGTGGGCCAGTGCACCCCCACTTCCTGGCCACCATGTGATTTCTCCGTCACACAATTCAAATGTGAAGAGGGTACTGTCTGCTTTAATGCCCTGACCGGCCGGGGAGGGCTTGATATAAATAAATAAAATATTATTATTATTATTATTATTATTATTATTATTATTATTATTATATGGAGTCATGTACTACAAGGACCTCAGAAACTGAAAAGTGGTGGTGGTAAAGCCGGAGCCTACCCACAGCTCAAAAGTGAAGCCCTTATAGAAGAGGCAGACTACCCAGACACCTCTGTTCTTTAACCCTGTTTGAACCCAATGTTTTTCTGATGCTATGTATTGGTATGCAAGGAGGGGGAAGGTTGTTGGGTAGTGAGAGGGCATAAATTATAGGCTAGTTAGTAACTTGGATTTGTTTGACAGACCTCTTAATCTACAAATGAGACTTTTATATCACTTCCTCTTCTGTTCTGACTCTCCCGGTCTCTTGTATGTGTTTTCTTTCTTGCTGGTTACGTATATATGGTACCTTAGAATTACATGTTTGTCTGTAGTGTATTTTAAGTGAAATTTAACTGAAATCAGAGCAGGGCTGATTATGGATAATATGTTTTTCTTTGGCTTCAGGAGTGCCCCCTGGTGGTTTTAAATGACTATGATAGCTTTTAATTTGAGGCAGTTTCCAAGAACACTACCCTGCTTTGAAAAATAGCCACTCATACGTCATCTGGAAGACAAGATGTTTGAGATTCAAATGGATACTATGGCAGCTAGAGCAGGGTTGGGGTGGAGCAGCCATTTGGATATATTTGCATAAATTAAGGTCCTAATAAAAATATTAGAAGGTTGTAAAAGTTAATGGAACGATTACAAGATTATAAAAAGTTAACCACCTAACACAGGAGTGTGGGACCTTTCTGGCCCAGCAGGAGAGATCCTTATTCTTCCCCACCCCTGTGAATCAACACACTTATAAATCTCTGTTATCGTTATGTCAGATGATTGACAGGTGAGTTACCCCACCCATCTGTCCAAGTCCGTTGTGCACTGCTTTTGAAGTGCCTTACAGCCAGCTAGTTGTTGGGCACATTGGAACCACAGCTCAAGGGACTAGGGCAGTCTGAACATAAGGCTGGCACCCCTGTTTTCTGTAGAGATTGGCTGCATGATCAAGTTTCCTATGGGGAACTCAGTCGAACAGCTGATCCAGCAGCATCGTCCCTGCTCCACACATAACGTTGGATGTGGAGCAGGTGGGTGTGGTTTGGGGGAAATGATATTGCGGTGTGAATTTGGCTCACAGATCTACCTTTGATCTTACATGTGATGTGGTAGAATGGTTGCCGCTAAGGCTACATAGTGCATGGACATCATTGTTGTAAGTGATTTTGTATGAAGCAAATGCTACATAATTTGGGCTTTTAAAAAACCAAACTTCTTTTGTGAAAGTTCTTGAAAATGAAAAGCTTCTGCTGGGATACAGCTTCACACTAATAACTTACCACTTGGACTAGAACCCATGTGGTTTGGGTTTTCTGTGGCAAACATTGCTAATCAGCCCCATTTACTGCCCCTTCTCTCTTGGCTGTGATTTTTAATACCCCAAATAACCTTTCTTGTATGCCTCTGAAATTACCAGTGCATCTTTGTGCCATTTGTGATCTTTCGCTGCAATGAATTACTATTCTAGTGTTGGGGCACAGATAACAGTACTGATTGCCAAATTCAAGGTAGATCAGCCTTGAAGCCAGGTTTTGATGGTTTGCATGTAATTCTGGCACCAAAATAAATCTGCCGCATGAAGCTTCTGCTGCAGGCTTTCTTACATGATACAGGCCATGTTGGTGTTGAGCCTGGATAATTCCATTGCAGGCATCTAAATAGTGAAGAAGATATTGGACAAAGCTGGATTTAATCAGGATTTTGAACTGGTTTAGAAGTGTCACAGCTTAATTTCAGCCAGGGTTAACTTTTTTACACATAATGGCAGGCCCTATGGAACAGGGGGGTGGGGTATTTCTGAGGGACAGAGTAGTAGGCCCAGGAGTTTCAGTCAAGAATATTTTTGCAAGTTCTGACATGCCTCGATCACATTCAGAGGTTTAATAACCAAAGATGTAAATGAGCCTTTGCCTGCATGAATCTACAGATTCACTGGGGAAAGGCTGTAGCTCAGTGAGAGCATCTGCTTTGCGTTCAAAATGTCCCATGTTCAATCCCTGGCAACTCCAGGTAGGGCTGGGAGAGACTTCCTCTCTGAAACTCTGGACAGCCACTGCCTGGCAGTAGAAACAATACTAAGCTAGGTGGACTGTTGACCTGACTAAGTATATGTCGGTTTCCTGTGTTCCTGTGCATAAGTTTCCTGTTGAACCTGAACAGGCTGGGACATTCAGGCACTGTTTTGAAGTTGGTTTAATATCCTGGTTTATTCCAAAGCTGTTGATCCATATGGGAAAAACTGTGATTAATTGGAAAACTCTAGTCAGTAGTTAAAACTTCCTGTTTCATTTGCTGGTTGCATGCATGAGCAAGAGGCATATTCCTACCTTGGCTTATTAAGCAAAGATACAATCACCCAAACCCTCCCTTTGTACCAAAAAGCAGAAAGGCAGTTGGAGCAGCATATCTTAAACCATTTTTTGCTAAGCAGCCCTACTAAAGGTGTTTTCGTCTGGTTCCAGGCTTCTGTTAGCTTGACTGAAAGCGAGACATTGCCTTTTATGCTGCTTCATTTCAAAAACACTTGCTGGGCCGCTATTTGAGCATCACTGTTAAAGATTCATAATAGAATCACTCTTGGGTGGCTGCTGCCGTGTGGTTGTATCTGTAACAATCTGTCCAAGACTGAATGCCAGACATGAAGCTGCATTATACCAGCTCAGAATGGTGATCCACCTGGCCCCAGAGGGCCTGCACTGGCAACTGTTTCCCAAGGTCTTGGGTATGGCCCTGCTTCCTAAGACCCTTTAGCTAGAGCTCCTGGACATTAAACCTGGGCCTTTGACATGAAAAAAACATGTCCTCTGCCACTCAACTATGTTCCCTCCCCTTGGCCATATAGGGCTTCTCTTGAAATTGCTTCCATTCACATAGAGGTGCAGCCGCCTGCAATCTAATTGGCACACATCACTTGACTCTAATTCTCTCTCCTGTACTATAGCTCTTCGTTTCCTGCACCAATTCATATGCACAAGCCCAGATGTGCAAAGCTTTTGAAATGTATTGGATTCATAATGAAGAGTATGAGTCATTTCTTACGTCATGTAACAATCTCTCTATGATTAACTCGGAACTCTTACCTCACTCTATACCATACATGTGCAGAGTCCATGTGGCAGTGATGCAGAGAAAGGTATTCCTGGTGACTGCTCAACCAGATACGGAGTTTTCTTCTGCTGGAGATTTGCTAAAGCTTTCAGAAGCATTGAAATATGTTTTCAATTGGTCTAGCTTCTAGTGATCAGAACTAAGCAGTTGCTGGAGTCTCAAAAGCATACTGTATGATAAGTTAACAATTATTGTGTTACTGCTTGTTTCTTTGTCCTTGCGATAAGATGACCTACAGTTTAAATGAATTAAACCAAACTTCTTTTGGCGCTCATGCCAGCTAAAACTGACTTTTCCAGACTCCTCTATGTCTTAGGATATTGGATGGAATCCAACACCGTGCTGTGGTGAATGTCCCATCAGCACAAGCCTTGCAGCTTCTCAGATGGAACAATCTCCCCTCTCCTCCTCTGTGTGCTGTTCTAGGCATTCTCCAGACCAACCGAAGCCAATTTCAGTGGGGGAAGAGAGGAGGGAAAAATCCCATTGTGCAAGCAGAAGTTCAAGTGCAGTGCTTGCACTGATGGAGCTCGTTAAGTGATTAGTGCCCATTAACTTTTAGGACACTCTTTAAGCAACTAAGACCTCCACTGTTGTCATGATGGAAATGTAATGTAAACTTAACAATTTAGGTTTATTGAGCACTAAGAGACTTTAAGTTGCCACCACAAGATTAGCATATTTGTTTAGAATAAGTTCGCTGAAATCAGTAGATTTCCAGGAAAAAGCATTGATGATATTAGACCATGGAACCTCACCTTGAACTATTTGTAGGTTTAATAAAAAAATTCCTTCAGTAGCACCTTAAAGACCAACTAAGTTTTTATTTTGGTATGAGCTTTCGTGTGCATGCACACTTCATCAGATACGATATTGTAGGTTTGTTTTAGTAATAAGCATAGATCCCACCCTTTTTTAAAAACAACAACACCCAAAATATTTAAATAAAACACTATAGTGAAGCACTATAAGGTAAAAGGTAAAGGGGCCCCTGACCATCAGGTCCGGTCGTGTCCGACTCTGGGGTTGCTGTGCTCATCTCGCTCTATAGGCCGAGGGAGCCGGCGTTTGTCTGCAGACAGCTTCAAGGTCATGTGGCCAGCATGACAAAGCTGCTTCTGGCGAACGAGAGCAGCACACGGAAACGCCGTTTACCTTCCCGCCGGAGCGGTCCCTATTTATCTACTTGCACTTTGAGGTGCTTTCGAACTGCTAGGTTGGCAGGAGCTGGGACCGAACAACGGGAGCTCACCCCATTGCAGGGATTCGAACCGCCGACCTTCTGATCAGCAAGCCCTAGACTCTGTGGTTTAACCCACAGCGCCACCTGGGTCCCATGAAGCACTATAATAAAGTACAAATGCTGATAATGAATGAATTGAATACTTTTAATTAAACAAAATTGTTGCATAGTTCAAAGAAATTTATTTTATGGCATCTAGAGCATGATAAATTCTTTAAAATCTTCCTTGTAATAAAAGTGTTGTTATGTTGGGAATAACATGAATATGGCAAGATACAGTATTTTTTAGGCTGCAATCCTATGCATATGTACTTAGGAGTAAGCTCAACTGATTGAAGTGAAGCTTGCTTATATTATTATTATTTTAATTCTTTACTCAATTTTTATACCTCCCTCGATCAAAATATCTCAGGGCTGCTCACATAGGATGACTGTATGGAAAATGAAGGAAGCTTTTTAAATGAATGCTGAAATCAATCTTTTAAAGTATATTTTTGTGGAAGTTGTACAAAAGAAGCCAGAGACTTTACCAACTTTGAGCTAATGTATATGTTGCAGTGTGCATAAGAAGTTCAGTGAATGCCAATGTTTATTGGTAATCCTTAAAGTCTTTGGAGTTCCGTAGGAAATAGTAAACTCTGAAATTTTCAAGACGTTCAGAGATGCACTTCTCCACTGTCTTGCCGAGACAGACGCATGCCAACGATCGATCTTAGGCAAACTTGAGTGTCCTTTTCTGACAGTGACCAAATTTCATCCTCCTTTCTCTCCATTACTGGCAAATATTTGAACAATTTCCCACAAAACTTTCTCTGGACATCATCAATGAATTATTGAAACAAAAATGTTTTTGGTCAAATACACTTGGTTGACTTTAAAATATTTCCACTAACGTTAGAATTGTCTGAAATATTCCACTGGCTCCCTAAAATGTTAAGAACTCCTAGTAAATGTCAAAGGTTCATAGTTTGACATTTTCCTTAATACACACTTGTCCAAGGGTGCATTGATTTCTCATTGTGAAATTAATATATTTCCTGGGCAAGCATGCATGCTATCTGATTGCTACAATAATTAATTAATGCATTCATTTGCAATTCAATATATTCCAAAATCTTTTACCATGTAGTTTGCATCAATTGCAGAATTGGAACTGCTTTGAGAAAAGCAGCTTAGCCCTCTTTGTATGTGCTCAAGGAAGCAAAGGAAGAACACTTGTCTGCAGCTGAAATTGTATGCACAGTTATTTGTAACAAACTTTCTTTGAACAGCATTACTTCCTAGTAAATAGGCATAGGACTGAGTTGTAAGTATCTGGAACTTTCCAGAAGCAAGGCTGGGTGGTAGTACGCAAAAAGGTGTTTCCATGAGATCATGGAAACCATTCTGTTGGTTACAGTGCCATAATTTGAAAAGGAATACATTGCAAAGTTCATGTAGCAAAACATTTGCACAAGGTCACCCATAGGGTAAAATGTGGACTAGCATGTCCTAGCTCCTAGCACCTGTGATGGTCTGCTAAACTCTTGTTAGGCCATAGTAACAAATAATAATTAAATAGCGCATTGTGCCATTTTCTCAACTTCGGAAGTTAGACATTTGTCCCTGTAATTCTTGCTTTATTAGAAAAATAGCCTATTTAACATGTGTTTGCTATCAGGCCACAATTCATTTTAAAGAGACAAGTAGATTTTAACATGCTATGTATTTAGATTTCATTTTAAACAATGTTATTTTAGGAAAGACACCACATAATTAGAATTTTAAAATCATTTACCTTCATCCACTTTGCAAACTCCTCCCAAATTACTCTTCCCATGTTTCCATTTAATTATACATTTCTTCTTCCTACTTGTTGCCATTAGCTTGAAAACCTGGCTTCCACTTGATTATGCTCACACATCCCTTATGGAAATGCTTCAGTGGCTGCCACTTAATTACTAAAGAAATTGCTGCATATTTAGATGTAGACATCTCATTTGCTGAACAGACATGTAATGACAATTCATATTCAGAATATTTTTGAGATCCTTCTTTCTTTTAAAAGTCTCAGAAATTGGTCACTATCTGAGATATACAAGCTTTAAAATTCTGTTTGTGTTGGTAGAATTACTCATTAACATATCTTACAGTGGAATTTTAGTTGATCTGCTTACTAGCTACAAAACTGAGCTGTGTTAGGGAGCTGCTGTGGCATTTTAACATGTGTTTGTGTTTCTAGGTACGAGCACACCAGTTAGTTTTACCACCCTGTGATGTAGTGATCAAAGCTGTAGCTGACTATGTCCGCAATATTCAGGACACTTCTGATTTGGATGCCATAGCTAAAGATGTCTTTCAACATTCACAGGTAAGGAAGGAACAAAGATGATAGGTGTAGACTCATTTTAAAGTACAATTATACAAATAATCAACTTATACTTTGTGTGTACTCACGTGCATGCCTGCCTATCACTGTTCTCTCTTATCATTGTCATGTCTAAGGATGTGTAACTTGGGTTTGCTTTTTTGGGTTCTGTAAATTTCCATAATACCGGCTACAGATTTATGGCAGTGTTAACACCAAAGACCTTTAGTAACACAAGCATAGCTACTAACATTTCAGTTTTGGTTGTGGTTGCATTATAGACCTGTACCTAACAGTGTTGTTGTGACCATGCTAGCTGAATAGCAATCATCAGGATGGTTAAGAGGGATGGAAGGGGAAAAACAACAGATAGGAATCTCGCTAGACTCCCTGTCCTGCTTATCAGAAAATCCTGCATTTGAGATAATTAAACGCAGATTGTTAGACAGCGAATTTCAAAAACTTAGTAGTAAAATCGGGAATAGCTTCTGTGCAAGTCTAGGGATGGTGCAATGTGGGGAGCCTGTGGCTACTTATCTCCCATTAGACCAACCTGAATCAACACAGGGCATACATGCTAGCAAGACTGAAGGTGTCACCTTCGGCAATACTTTAGGGGAGATTCCAGAAAATACCACTCGCAGAGAGACTATGCCTCTGTGGACAGAGTCATATAAAATCAGTTGTGCACTGCACATGCATCATTTTGAACGCTGATTTTTTGTTAGCAGGGAGTGGCATTCAGATGAATGTAAGGTATGGATGAATGTTTACTCGGGATAGGGATAAGATGGAGGTAAGTAGCCAGGTTTCTGCAACATACGGTGAAGATTTGTGAATTTTATACAACCTTAATTTAATAGTTAGATGCAGATTTTGCTGAGCGATTTTATTGTGCTGAATCTTACCGGAATCTTGTCTATATGCCCATAAAGGTTTGAGAAATGAGAATATTACTGTGTTTCCCTGAAAATAAGACACTGTCTTATATTTATTTTTTCTCAAAAAGACACACTATGGCTTATTTTCAGGGGATGTCTTATTTTTTATTACGCGCCCAGCCTCGCCTCTTCCTTGGCACCCTCCAGAACTGCGCCTATCACTATTGCTTAATTCGGGGTATGGTTTATATTGTGTAAATGCGTAGAAATCCTGCTGCGGCTTATTTTATGGGTATGTCTTATTTTCGGGGAAACAGGGTAGTTCATGTGTATGTGTGTAATTTTAATAAAGCTTTTAATATGTCTTTTAGTCTAGAACGGATGACAAGGTTAAACGATTTAAGAGAGCAGTTGCATATTATTCAGCAACCAATAAGCCTATGCCATTTCATCCACCACACTACCTAGGTAAGTGCTGAAACTTACTTTGAGTTGAGTATGATACTGAGAATTTGGTTAAACAGTAGGAGATGACCTACACCAGGGAGGAGATGGGAGACAATAGACAATTTATCGTACAACATTTATCCTATTCATTTTGATACCCTGGATCATTAGGTAATCTGACCCAACTGTGGTACCTAGCAGGCTCTCTTGGGTCTGCTCTAAGTGTTCCACTTGTTGCTGTCAGAGAAGTTCTGGTCAGTTTAAATTGATGTTACTTATTGGCAGATTAGTTTGTGCACAAGCAGACGTTGGCTTCTCTGCTGTGGTTAGTCACAAGCTCTGGCTTGTACATAACATTAACCCAGCTAGTCTGTGCTTTGCTTCCCCACTGGGGGAGCAGAGCATAAGTGCTCAAGCCAGTGTTGCGCGCAGACATGGTCATAGTCTGCTGTGGACCTTCCCTCTATGGTTTCATGCCTCTGACCCACAGCTTTCCAAACTTTCCATCTTGGTGGCACACTTTTTAGACATGGGTCATTTTGCGATGCAGTAATTCAGTTTTGCTAGTAAACTAACCCTCGGAGGAGTTCAAGGAGCGTTTGTGTGAGTGTGTGCATATGTGCCAGTGTGTCTCTTTGTGCAGAAATTCCTTTGAGCAAAGTGAATTTTGCTTCAAAAACAAGATCCAAAGAGCTTACAACTAACTTTATCCTGGATAAGTTTTACATAAGATTATCATACATAAATACTGAGACTAGTCTTAACTATTTCTGAAAATGTTAGTGGTGTGCACCAACTACAATATTCAGTTTGGCCTCTGATTTGGGAAACAGCCCATTTGGATCCCTTCCAGTCGGGATTCAGGCCTCATCATGGGACTGAAACTGCCTTGGTCACACTGGTTGATGATCTCTGGCAGGCTAGGGACAAAGGTGAGAGCTGTTGGATCTGCTGGATCTCTCAGCAGCTTTTGACACCATCGACCATAACATCATTCTGGACTATCTAGAGGGATTGGGAGCTGGGGGCATGGTAATACATAATAATAATAATAATAATAATAATAATAATAATAATAATAATAATAATAATTTATTTATACCCCGCCCATCTGGCTGGGTTCCCTCCCCCAGCCACTCTGGGCGGCTTCCAACAAAATATTAAAATACAGAAATCCTTCAAACATTAAAAGCTTCCCTAAACAGTGGTTCTGCTCCTTCCTCCTGGGCCGTGTTCAGAAAGTGGTGGTGGGGGATGAGTGCTCAGACCCCTGGGCTCTGACTTGTGGGGTGCCTCAGGGTTCTGTCTTCTCCCCCATGCTTTTTAACATCTATATGCAGCCACTGGGAGAGATCATCAGAGGGTTTGGGCTGGGTGTTCATCAGTATGCGGATGATACCCAGTTCTACCTCTCTTTCAAATCAGAACCAGTGAAGGCGGTGAAGGTCCTGTGTGAGTGTCTGGAGGCACTTGGAGGATGGATGGCAGCTAAAAGATTGAGGTTGAATCCTGGCAAGACAGAAGTACTGTTTGTGGGGGACAGGAGGCGGGCAGGTGTGAAGGACTCCCTGGTCCTGAATGGGGTAACTGTGTCCCTGAAGGACCAGGTGCACAGCCTGAGAGTCATTTTGGACTCACAGCTGTCCATGGAGGCGCAGGTCAGTTCTGTATCCAGGGCAGCTGTTTATCAGTTCCATCTGGTATGCAGGCTGAGACCCTACCTGCCCGCAGACTGTCTCGCCAGAGTGGTGCAGGCTCTAGTTATCTCTCGCTTGGACTAGTGCAATGCGCTCTATGTGGGGCTGCCTTTGAAGGTAACCCAGAAACTACAACTAATCCAGAATGCGGCAGCTAGACTGGTGACTGGGAGCAGCCGCCCGAGACCACATAACACCGGTCTTGAAAGACCTACATTGGCTCCCAGTACGTTTCCGAGCACAATTCAAAGTGTTGGTACTGACCTTTAAAGCCCTAAATGGCCTCGGTCCAGTATACCTGAAGGAGCGTCTCCACCTCCATTGTTCTGCCCGGACACTGAGGTCCAGTGCCGAGAGCCTTCTGGCAATGCCCTCGCTGCAAGAAGCCAAGTTACAGGGGACCAGGCAGAGGGCCTTCTCAGTAGTGGCACCCGCCCTGTGGAACGCCCTCCCACCAGATGTCAGAGAGAAAAACAACTACCAGACTTTTAGAGGACATCTGAAGGCAGCCCTGTTTAGGGAAGCTTTTAATGTTTAATAAATTATTGTAATTTAATATTTCTGTTGGAATCCGCCCAGAGTGGCTGGGGAAACCCAACCAGATGGGCGGGGTATAAATAAATATTTATTGTTATTGTTATTATTATTATTATTATTTTCCTCTTTGGTGGAAGTGGATGAAATTTGCAGGTACACTAGCCCCTCCTGAGTAAAAGAGCCTGCCAAATTTCAGAAAAAATATATCCAGGGGCTTTTGTGCTGGGTATCTTTCCACATTGATTTTGGCATAAGAAAAACTTTCTAGGTAAACACATTTTCTTTGATTCCAGCTTGACCCGTCAGTCACAGCATACCACTCTGGTTTCATGATAAGCTTAGAGATACTATTTTTGTATTCAGCAGACACACATCCTGTAGGGTTTTTTAAATGCCTTTTTGCTGAGGCACCCTGAAGCATTTCCAGGGATCCCCACTTCACCCTTCATTCCTCTATGCTTTGGAATTTGTCTGAATACAGTGTACAGCCCTAGTAAATAAAGAGGTAGAAGAGCACTGTGGTCATTTGTCATAACTAACTGTTCTAGTCTACACATGTAACCATATGGAAATCTAAAACTAGAACTTTTAATAAAGGTAACATTTGTTGCATTAGCGAAATAGTTTTTAAAATAGAAAATGCTTGGAACTGGGGCAAAACACCATCTGGATAAATGTCAGTTCCCCATCTGTGGGTTTTGTCTGTTCTGAAGTGATGTCACCTCACCTCAGTTTGCTGTGGAAATCACAATAAGTGGGGCTTGATCACACAGAATAGTAAGTTCCGCAAGACTTGCCTTTTTACGCCAAGACAACCACACAATAACCCCCCTATTCTGAGATAAGCTATCTTGTCAAAATGGTACATATTTGAATTAGTTTTACTTTTCTATCTCCCAGGTTGATGGGTAACATATAGAAATCAATTCTCTCTCTTCTGGATAAATCCTACATAGCATGTCTTCATTAGACTAATTGAAAGCAGATATATTAATGGCTGTAAAGTGTTGTTTGAACTTGGTTTCCTTTTACATGATGTATCCACCTTCATATGCCTGACTCTCTTCAAGTCTTGATTTCTGACCGACAGAGAGAAATGTGTTACCAATCAAAAATACTTTCTTAATAACTCGTTGCTGAAAGAGTATCCTGGATAAAGTGAGAATAGACTTCAAAGATTTCATATTTGTTCTTCTGTTCTTGTGTGTTGCGCACGAACTGAGGATATTAAAAACAAACCACTTCAGAACTGGATGCAGAATTTAAATTGCTGTACTTCCTGTTCTGCGGGGATATATAAAGTAAACAATGGATACTAAAATGGTGGGAGTGACTGTAACATAAACAGAACAGGAACAGATAGTGGAAAGAAAAAATAAATGATCAGACAAGGAGGAAGTGAATAATGTGTCTCCTGAGAGAGGCAGAAAATGAAACAAAACTGACAGTCAGTGTGTGTTAAAATAGAAGGAGAGCAAGTAACCTGTACTATAGGAAATGAGGTCAAAGCTTTAAAGAACAAAAGCCTAATATCAGGCATTTGTTCTTACATGATTACTTTTTGCAATTGAGGATTCACCTAAAATGCAACCCAGGCCAGGCTGTGCATGCGGCTGAATTTGTTTTGATTTCTCCTATAATAGCCAGACCAAATCAATTTGGAATGCCAGGTATAGTGCCACCGTATGTCTCTGCTCAGATGCTTAACATTCCACAGACCCCTCTCCAAGCAAAACATGTGGCAAGTATACTCTGCTTTTTCCTCTTTCTTCCCACCACCACTCTTCAATTGTTTTTGAGAAATGTGTGTCGCACCTATATAGAGTATGTGCAGTTTGCTCTGATTTATGAAGCAGCAGCTATAATTTATAATATACTCCCCCCCCCCTTTTAGGCCCAGCATATGTCTAGTCAAGGTAATACCCAAGGTCAGGGTCCATATCCCTATAGCCTCTCGGAACCAGCCATCACCTTGGATGCAGGTGGGAAAAATATTTCTGAGCAGAACAACTACAGCAACATTCCTCATGAAGGAAAACATACACCATTATATGAACGATCCTCTCCAATAAACCCAGCTCAGAGTGGAAGCCCCAATCATGTGGATTCAACATACTTTCCTGCCTCTTCTACATCATCATCTTCAGACAATGATGAAGGCAGTGGCGGCACTGTGAAGTAAGTACATCATGTGTTTCTAGCAGGACTGGAGGAGGAAGTTGCTAGTAGCGTCTTTGAATTTACTGTTACAGGGAAATGTTCATGCACCTGCTGTGATTTCTATATTCAGTTGATGTAATCTACTTAATTGTAATGTATTTTGTCTTTGTTTCGTTAATGCTGGTGGCGCAGAAATGTTTTCAGATAAATGAGCAAAATTAAGAAAGAAAACTAATCTTGTATCAGCCAAGATGTAGAGGTTATTAAATTTTTGCTATAACAATCTTTATTAGTTGTGTGTTTTATGTGCAGGGTAGGAAGTGTATAAGCTTATACCAGACAATGTTAAGTGTTGGATCCTTTAAAATGATTACTTTGTGAAATACGGTAGGTAGAGAGCAGAGGCAACAGTATTTGGCTTCCCAATTTCCACTGGTTGGCTAAAGAGAGTGAAGACATATTTCAAAAATTAGTTTATATCAGTTAGAAGGTTAGTAGCCTAATTTTTACTGGTATGTGCATGTGCCTATGTTAGGCATTTGTCACCTAAAAAGGGGGGGAGAGCTCTTTTGAATATATATAAAACTTCATTGCCTGATCACCTGGAGACTACTCTTACTTGCCATAGGCCATCAGGTAAGTGGCTGTTCACCTGTCAACTTTACACAACTTAGGGTGCAAGGATCACCCCTAACAACGAACTTATGCAGCAATCTTATTTTTGTTCCATCCTTTTAATAAATTCCCACCGGTGCTTACAAAAATCCAAGATGAAATAATATGATATAATTAAAACATATAAACAAGTACACTAAAAGCAGCAGTTCTAAAAGAACAGCTGCACGTAAGCCAAATTAAAATGCCTGGGGAAACAGGAAAGCTCTTTGTGTAGCACTTGACATTAGTGTTAAGCACCAGATGAGGCGCTCTGGAGAAATTATTTTGGGACCACAGGCTTTCTTCCAGGTGAAAGTGAACCTAGAAAAGGACCTTTGCTGAAATACAAATACAAAATGGGGGTTGTGTTTATCTTGATACTATTTTACAGTACCTTTGAATTATAATTCTGATAATAAAAATAGTGTGGCATTCTCTCTCTCTCTCTCTCTCTCTTCCCCCCCCCCCAGTCATGTTGGTGGGAACAAATTGCGCTGGGAGAAAACAGGAACCCAGTCAGAAAATCAAGGACGTGGGGATCCAGGAGACCAAACAAAGGTAGAGTCCTTCTGAGCACTATAGTCTGTGTTGATTAGACTTTATATGCAAAGTTGAGTCCTGTAATCCTGTGGTTTTTCTTTAAAAAAAAACAAAAACTGATTTGTAAGGTGAAATGTGAAAAGCTCTTGACACCTGAAGGGCAATGAGCTCTATGCATGCATGCATATGACTTTTAACTTCATTTGCAAGTATATTCAATTTTTACTTTCAAAAATTCTCTTAGAGATGCTTGATATTTAGTTGCAAAGCTTCCACTTTTAAAGCTAGAGGAAGATGTTCCTGTTATAGATTACTTTTTATGTATATTACAGGCAGAAGGTTCCTCTACTGTTTCTTCAGGAAACCAGGCAGCTGAAGTTAAAGGGAACCAAGTCAATAGTGCACAAATCCCATGTCTGTTGTCAATGCCCACCAGGAACCATATGGATATTACCACTCCTCCATTACCACCTGTAGCACCAGAAGTATTAAGAGTGGCAGAGCACAGACACAAAAAGGGGTTAATGTATCCCTACATCTTTCATGTTCTAACCAAGGTAAGGTTTTCAGAGTTTAAGTAGCGCTAGAATCCTAAAAGGATTGGTGAACACTTACTGTTGTCCCTTGCTTTTAATTAATTAGTGCAAACATGGCTGAAGCCCTGATGTTTCTAAAGCTTTTCTTTCCTGGGGTTTCTAAAAATTTTTAGAACTACCCCTCTCCCTTTGAAATGCCATACCAACCATCTGTTTGGATCAGGGGAGATGTGAAGATTATTGTATGCACTGGAATGCCTTCTGCTGTTGCACTCCCAAGATTCTGTAGAGTGTATACATTAAAAATACCTGTAATAATAATAATAGTATTCCTGACGTCTTGCCCGTCAGCCTATTCATGTCTGGCAACAGAGCCTGCTAGGCTTTACCCAAATGACATAAACAGGGTACTTCCACAGAAGTGAAAGAGACCCTGTTTTCCCTAACACTGTTGAGGAAAAACTAGACCATTTTTTCCCTCACAGTTTACAAACTACTCATCAGTGGGTCCTGATGTCCGCAGTTTTTAGGACCTTGATCTCAGTGTGCTTCTCTCATGACTGGCTTGCACCAGCATCAAGAAGTCCTCCAGGCAACTGTCCTCAGGCTGAACACTGGATAAAATGTGAATCAGTTAATCAGCCAATGAGATTTTAGGTCTTGAATTATTTTTATTACGAAAAATGTATTCAAGACTTTAATGCAGAGTGGTTTCTTTATATTGTGCATTTTATCATAGCTAATAGGTGCTAAGAGCTAGACTACTACTACTAATGCTGGAATCTGCAAGAGTTTGTATGCTACTAATCATTTTGTTCATGTACAGGGTGAAATTAAAATTGCAGTTTCTATTGAAGATGAAGCAAACAAAGACCTGCCTCCTGCTGCTCTTCTTTATAGGCCAGTTCGTCAGTATGTTTACGGTGTCCTGTTCAGTTTGGCAGAAAGCAGGAAAAAAACGGAGAGGCTTGCCTTTAGAAAGAACAGACTTCCTCCAGAATGTATGTATCTACCTTCTGCTGTTATTGCTGACTGAGCTCGGACATCATACCAAACTATAGTTTGCACCAGCCATGTTTTAGAGTGTCGTTTGAGCCAAACGTATAGGCATCTATGGTTTAGAGCTACAGGACTGCTTTCATTTTTCAACTGCTCAGCCCTCCTATGTTATCTATTTATTTTATTTAAACAGGATTTATATACCGCTTCATCATCTATAACCTCAAAGCAGTTTACATATTCCACATAGGCAACAGACGTCCGCTTGCACAATGGAACTTCCCCCTTCCTTCTCTCCCTTGTCACCTGCCATGCACCCTCAAAATTTGCTCCAGAGCCTCAGGAGTAGATTCGGGTTGGGGGGATTCGGGTTCAATCCCTATGACAGTGTCATAGGGATTGAAGAGGAAGAAATTCAGTTGTGTGAGCAGAAATCCATTCACACAGTGTTGGATACAACCAATAGAATGCAATTAAAAGATTCTGGAGGAGAAACAATGGCCACAACTATGGTTTATCAGTTCAGACATCACTGTTATCGTTAGTACAACTGTAATTTCTGATTAATGGATTAAAAATGGGTTTGTTAATTCAGATATCATCCAAAATTAGATAAGCTTGGTATAATGTTTGAACAGAGTCAGCATTTCCTTATAAAGCTTTATATACCACTTTTCTACTGCAGTCTAAACAGCAGTTCTTTGAATTTTGTTACAAACACAAATCTTAAAACTTACTAATGAAGTTGTAAAACAATAGCAGCAAAAGACAACATCTGTCAATACAATATTTCATTCTTCCCTGACCTTGTAGGAGGAGAATTTATATATAATCATAGCACGTTATGAATTCAATTTTGAAGTGGCTTCTGGGTTACTTTAAAAAGTGTGTTGGAGGATTGAACTAAGTGCATTGTTAGGTTGTATTTTGTGTAAAATAGGCCTCTATCCTGAATGTTGACACAAACAGTTAAGCAATAACCTTGATGGCACAGCACCAAACATGGGGTTTTTTCTTGCAGATATGTCAGAATCTATAAAACTACTAGAAATATAATGAGTTAAGTCTCAATAATCCTGTCTATTGGCATCAGGCATGTACCTTTGGATTATTGTTTTTAGTGCCCGCTTAAAAAACATTTTTGTTTAGGCAACCCTATCCAGACATGTAGAAGTTACATGTACTCTGTCTTTTTAGCTATTGTTGATTTTAATCGCCTTTTGAATGTTTTTAAAATCATTTGTTTTTAACTTTTTATAGAGAATCTTAATATTTCATTTTATATTTTTGTAAATCGCTTAGAGGTTTTCATACAATAAAGCAGTATATACATTTTGTTAAGCAAAACAAAATGGGAATTACAGAACCGTCGAACTTGTGAAATGAAATCTTTTCTGAACCCAGGGTTGCTGTTAACGTTTAGTATCTTGTATTCAGCATAGCTGGACAAGAAGAGCTTGAATATGTACCATGCATAAATGTCCACCTATTGGACACAATTCACTGGAAACATGTCCTGCACAAAGTCCTCTGAATTTAATACCTCTGATACAACTCAGACCAAATTTACACCAGAGGGGCATGAGATCTTTTGCCATTGCCTTTGCTGAGTGGGAAGGAACCATACCATTTGAGATGAAAACACTGTTCTGGAAACCTGGCAGGGGACAAGCGGGCAGAAGGGGTAAGCACCCCATCTCTTGCCCCCCACTCCTCATCTGCACGTGGTCCCTCCAATGCTGCTTTGCAGGGGACAAACAGTGGCCTGGGTTTCCAAGTGTGAGTAGGCTGCAGAACGTGTAGTTCTGGCCTTAGCCTGGCTTTCAGAAAACAGCTTTTCTGATACTCCCCAGAAGGCAGAGGTAGGATTTCTGTCTTCTGCATTTCGATCTCGATACTGGTTTTCAGTTTTAAAGAGCGTAACAAGATGGCAGTAGTGCTTGGCATACTCTACAAGTTCTACAAAAGCATCAAGCCTGAAGGGAGAAGCAGAACCTTACGGAATGCAGAAATGATCATGCACCAATATTGTTTAACCAAGCTTAACCTTTTTTATTTTGGCCTTTCAAATCTCCATTAAGAAAATACATACAAGCAACCCCCCCCCCCATTTCCATACGCTCAGTATGTGCATGACTGCACATACGCTCATTGCACCAAACCCGGAAGTGACCTGAAAACATCACAAAAAAGGGCGAAACAGGGTGTTTGCAGGTTTTTTTCAATGGGGTTTCAAATATACACAATTTCACTGACACACACGATGCCTCAAAACGTAACCCCCGTGTAAATGAAGGGGTTGTCTGAACTGACTTGGATGCTGTAGGTTAGTTTTCTGATCAAACAAGGGGTGGTATCAGTTCACACCAACTCCCCTCTACCCGTTGCCCCCTGTACCATATACCATACTTTTTTCCCCCTAGTATCTCCTTTTTTCCAGAAGCAGATTTAGAAGAAGTGGACAGGAAAGCTATATTCTGTTCTCAAATGGAAAGTTAGAATTCAGGCCAACATACTTACGATAACTTCCAAGATCAGGTAGAATCAGAGCTGGAAAGAACCAAGTCTTGTCTCTCAATACATTTGACTCGTCCAATGGCATAGCCAGCCACCAACCTGCAATTTCAACTTTGGTGTTAATGCATTTCATAGAAATCCGGGAGATATAAAATTAACAAGTGTTGTCCATGGAAATTAAACTGTATATGAGTAGTTTAAATGTGCTGGCTAGATTTCAGCCTTGGTAAGTGTGTACAGAAGTTGAAAGTATTTGGTTTCCCTTTTTTTCATGCTGTAGTCTCACCGGTGATAATTAAAGAATGGGCTGCTTACAAAGGAAAGTCCCCCCAGACTCCTGAGTTGGTAGAAGCTCTTGCATTTAGGGAATGGACCTGTCCCAATTTGAAGAAACTGTGGCTGGGGAAGGCGGTAGAGGACAAGAATCGACGAATGAGGGCTTTCTTGGCCTGTATGAGGTCAGACACACCAGCAATGCTCAACCCATCTAATGTGCCCACTCACCTTATGGTGCTCTGTTGTGTATTACGGTGAGTACATTGACTGGATTTTTGTGTAGGATAAACACTCATCTAGAGCCACAAGATAGCCACCTGCTCTAATCCATTTAAAGACAGAGGTTTCCTCCCATGAGCAATTCCAGTCTCATTCCTGGAACAGGTTTTCCATGGCTCCGCTCTCCCTTTTCAGCCCACTGCACCACCTCAAAATTTGTTCCTGAGGGCTAGGTAGTCTGGAGTGGCTTGGGATATGGGGCTGGAGATCTGCAAGTAGAGGCAGCATCAGTGGTGATTATCCATGTTGCACGAGTGCGAGAAAATCTTAGGATTCAAGCCCAGGTGTCCTGCCCTTGACTTTGGCAAGTGAATGCAAACCATATGGTGTAACTAATTTAATCTAGTATTAATAATATCTTAATAATGACATAGTTTTACATGCTCTTCCAAGCTTAGTGTGCTTGATTTTTTCATATTAAATTTACTGATCTAATATACACCAGGGTTTTTATTGTTGCCACAACGCTGGCTTAAGAAGCCTACTGTAAAGCACTTCTTAATCTCATTGATTTCAGTAGCAGAATTAAGAATTTAATGTAAATGTCTTCCAGTTAAAAATAATGGGACTTTTAAGTGCTAACTTTTTGCAGGTTTGTGCCAAGTATTGTTATGTCATTATATAATTTTCACGTGGTTGTAGGACTTTCAATTACGATATGCAAAAATTATAAGTAATAGTACCACAGCTTTCCAAGCAATACTGATTCAGTGCTATCTGTCTCTGTAGATATATGGTGCAATGGCCTGGGGTTCGGATACTTCGTCGCCAGGAACTTGATGCCTTCCTGGCTCAAGCTTTATCTCCAAAACTATATGAACCTGACCAACTACAGGAACTAAAGGTGACTTTAGAACTTTGCTTCTGTGGGGCTTTTAATCCATACTTAATTCAAGCAATCCCATTTCTTTGTCAGTACTCTTAACTTCATTCGTGTGTGTGTAGGTGTAGGTGTAGGGGTTCTGGTTTCAACTCCAAGTGAACTCTAACTTGTTCATCATAATTGTGATATCATCTATTCACTTCTTTACTTGGTATTTTATTTCCTTTGCATCTGTAGCTTTCAAACTTGTAATAAAGGGTTTCCCAAAAATATATCACTTTCCTTGATTCTCTCTTTTTTCTGTGGAATCCCTGTGTGTCAGCTATAAACCAATATACCTTTAATTATTCCATAGAACTAATTATGCACCTTCTGTTCAGGAAATAGGAAGAATGCTGATTTATAATCACTTAAATTAGCTGACCCTGCTGGGCAACCCTAGGGTTTTGATGCCTAACCTTGAAACGGAGTGGTTTGGACTTCTGCTAATTAAGTATACCAGTCAAGGTTCTGTCCCGTCTCAAAGGAGTCATTGTTTTGTTTGCCTTGTCTATTGCTTCCCTTTCCTCACCTTCTCTACTTTCCTGGTCCGTCCCATCCCGTCCCCCGGTCACTGGCCCACTGCTTCCTTGCTAGCACCTTATACTTCCTTAGAGAGATATACCTCCCACCATGGCTCTCTAGCCCATCTCACTACCCAAAAAAACAAAGAAAACAAAAGAGGAAAAAGCCTCTTATCGACCGTGCATGCTCGGTGCACACAAAATGCTGAACTCGGGGAAGAGGGTGGAAAACCAGGGAGAAGGGAAATGGAATAGAGTGGCCGGAACCCTGGACAAAAGTGTTACATTTTGTTGCAGGACCTTTTTTAAAAAGTTAAATATACTGGTAAGAAGTGATATGCCTAAACTTTTACTGCAGGTGTTTGCTATTCTACTAACTGGATTAATAAAGATCTGCATCTCTAATTTCCATAGTACTTGCTGCTAATCAATACATTCATTTCTCGTGGGGTTGCTTTGTTTTTAACCTTTCCTTACGCATAACTTGTCTGGACATTCTTTTTCTCTTACAGCCCCACGCCACAATACAGTGAGGGTGGTCCTTTTCTAGCTTGTATTGCCACAGGGAGCAGTGCAACAGCCAAACTGATCCCGGGACTGGGCAGAATCCAGTGCCCATGGCAAACCTAAGACCTTTGTTGTGATACGGCTTTTTTGAAGCATTTCCAAATAGATTGTATTCCCAAATTAACTGTGGAATCTCTAGGTTTGGCCATTCATTACCCCTATTGTGAAGGGGGGCCCCTGCAAGCCTTATCTCTTCCCACAGACTAGGAGGGAAGAAGAAGGGGAAGAAGCTGAGTTTTCTAAATAGCCTACTTTCTTGTATTGGTTTTTCCACAGTGGTCAAGTTCTGAATTACAGTTGTCTCCAATTTACTTGCATATGTATTAAATAGTCTGCAATGGGCACATATTTCAAATACAGAGAAATGTAAATTTAACTACACACAGGCAGACTATTTAAATGGTCTTTAAGCAAGTTAAACTTAACTAGCAAGTGCAAGATCATGTGGCTTTACCTGTACTCTTCCAGTAATAAGCTCTTAATAAGTGTGCTTGAAGCCTATAGCTTTGTACGGCTGGTAGTCAACTGCGGTTTCATTTTCTGCCTTCAAGATTGAAAATTTAGATCCTCGAGGAATTCAGCTGTCGGCATTGTTTATGAGCGGTGTTGACATGGCATTGTTTGCAAATGATGCTTGCGGGCAACCGATTCCTTGGGAGCATTGTTGTCCATGGATGTACTTTGATGGGAAGCTGTTCCAGACCAAGCTCATCAAAGGAACCCGGGAGAAAGTTCCTCTCATTGACCTCTGTGACGGTCAGGTATGTTCGCTTCTCAGGTGTCTGTTATGCCTATGGAAATTTCACGAGTTTTGAGTGAAGTTAGTCAGTTGCAAATCCCTTTGGTAAAAAATAAAATAGAATGCTTACTTTAACTAAATAAATCACATTTGGTAATTGGATTGACTTAATTTAGAGGGCTATTAAGCCAAAAGGTTGGTGAGTCATACTTTAACATAAATAAAAGAGCTTGACAAATTGTATTGACCTTATCCTTTGTTGGTGCTGACCTTTAAAGCCCTAAATGCCCTTGGTCCAGTATACCTGAAGGAGCGTCTCCACCTCCATCGTTCTGCCCGGACACTGAGGTCCAGTACCGAGGGCCTTCTGGCGGTTCCCTCGTTGCGAGAAGCCAAGTTGCAGGGAACCAGGCAGAGGGCCTTCTCGGTGGTGGCGCCTGCCCTGTGGAACACCCTCCCATCAGATGTCAAAGAGGAAAACAGCTACCAGATTTTTAGAAGACATCTGAAGGCAGCCCTGTTTAGGGAGGCTTTTAATGTTTAATAGATTATTGTGTTTTATTTTTCTGTTGGAAGCCGCCCAGAGTGGCTGGGGAAACCCAGCCAGATGGGTGGGGTATAAATAATATTTTTATTATTATTATTGTTGTTGTTATCCTACTAAAGATCCTGGGCCTGTGTGAATGCAGAATACTGTGTTTATGTGTTTAAGGCCTAATGTTGATTCTTGATTGATAAATGATTTTGTAGAATAGCGTATTTGAATTTAGAAGGGGTCAGTCAGAATATTTAGTTTTCTAGAATAAACACGTAAGAAATATGTTGGTTTCTCGATACTCTTTCTGTCACCACTCAGAGGTCCAGACATGGGGCTGGGCTGGATCTACTTCCTGTGAACTGTAGGAAGGAAGACTCGTTGACCCTAACAGGGGTTGGACCAAGAGACACCTATCATTTGTTGTGCAAATATGTTTGTGCTGTGTTTTTTTATTGTAGACTGAACAAGCTGCCAAGGTTGAAAAGATGCGTCAGAGCATCCTTGAAGGCTTAAATTTCTCCCGGCAGAACCATCCACTCCCTTTTCCTCCACCACCTGCCATGCCTTTTTATCCAGGTTCTGTATACCCTCGGCACTTTGGGCCACTTCCACCACCTCAGGGCAGAGGCAGAGGCTTTCCTGGTAAGCAGGTGTCACTGTCAATGTGTAGCATTTCATCCAAAATAGATTTTGACAATGTTATTAGTATAATTAGGCATGCTTGCCTGGCGCCATCCTTCTATATCTTTAGTCATCAGGCAAAAACTTCCTCTGTAACCAGACCTTTGGCCATTAACTACCTGTGGCCTTTTAGAAGTGGATGGGGTGTTTTAAATGTATTCCCCCCCCCCTAGTTTTGATGTATCTGTGTTGGGTGGCAGGTTTGTTTGAATTGTTCCAAGTCTCTTTGGGTAGCCTTGGACAAGGTAAAGCGACTAACAAATTTAACAAATAATAATCACTATTGGCAGCAGCAGCAGTAGTAGTAGTATTGATAATGATAATATTTGTATAGCGCAGTACTGTACTGTGGGGTCTGTTTCCTTATTTATATGGTTTAGCTAGCACATAAACATGCTTACCATCTATAACAATCATAGCATTTGTCATTGTGTGTTGAGTAACTGAAAACCGGGGGGGGGGGGTGTTGTCAGCTGGTGCTCCCTGTAACTTGTGGACCACCAGATCCTTGAGTTTTACAGGATACCAGTGAGAGTTTTCTGGTCTACCATTGCAAGCTTTAATGCAGTGGTGGTTTCTTGAGGCCCCCAGATAAAGAAAATTCAAAAGGAGGCATCACTTTCGGTCTGTCTGTTTGGAAGCGGTTATTTGGAGGGTGTGTGACCCGTTGGGGGGGGAGGCAACCAGAGTGACTGTGTACTCCTCAATAATTCACATATGACCTAGAATGGTTGGAGACCCCTTGCATAGTCATACTTAATGTAAAGTTCATGCTTCTGTATGTTTGACAACTGGGAAATATCGTCTGGTATTTATATCGCTGACACGATATGGAGGCAGTATAAATTCAGTAGAATATGTTGCAGTACAATCTGTTGCATGATCACATTGGTGTCTTAAGGTGTACGTTTAACTGCCATGAATGATCTTCTTATAAAATGACTTACTTAAATACAAGCCAGCGGTCCAAAATGGTGGATAGGGTCCATATCTTCTGCCTGTTGAATAATTCCTGTACAATAGGCGCTCAACTGTAAATTTAAAAATGGTTGACAAACTCCGTATGTTCACCAATTTCTGGCTGGGCAATGGGACTTCCATGTTTGCTCTTGGGTACTAAATCGGCATATTCTCAGATGTGCAGCCTGTGCTTTTGGAGGGAAACTGGTTGCACCAACAGAGGTCAAGAGCTTATTTTTCAGGGGAGCTCCTGTATGTCATCCACCCTCATGGTTTCCCCGTCTCTTTTCCCCTGGGTCTCACAGGAGTCTATGGCTTTGGAGGCCCCTATGGGGAAACAGTCGCAACAGGCGCTTATCGGGCCTTCCGGATGGCTGCTGCAGGAGGACACTCCGGAGCCTTCTCTGGCAATGACGGCAACAGGACTAGCAAGTTTCAGGGCGGTAATTATACCAAACCCCTTTTCTTAACATCTTACGGCAGTAGCCTTCTTCACCTCACCCTGGTCTGAGACTTTTCAACAGGGACCCCCTCGCTTTCTCTCTCCATCCCTCTCTCCTGTAACCAAATGCAGCTGTCATTTTGCTGTACAACCTATCCCCTCGGATTGCTGTCACGTTGTTCACTAACGCCTATTACTCAGAACGCTGTGACATACTACGGGTGTCACATTCTTGCCTCCAAAATTAAACGCACACCTGGTGAAATGCATGTATTCTTTTAAAGGTTTGTTTCAAATTTTTGGACGAAGTATTTTTCAAAGGCAACATGTGCTTCAACACTGGGGCTTTTTGCTTGTTTTGAAATCAGCTGCAGGATAAATGCTTTGGAAAATAAAAGTAGCAGGAAACATTGCTCAATGTTGCTGATGTTTTATTTGTAAGTAGCTCATAGGTGTTCACATTTCAGAGGCTGGACATGCGCTTCTGAAGGGAACAGTGTTTCTCCCAATTTCCTCCTTAAAAAATAGTGGAACAGGAAGCCCCCCCCCCCCCCGCATTTTAATTACTTCCAACAAATTCCTGCAAGCTCTCTAACATCAAAGCTTTAGCTAGTAACTGACACTTCTGGCTCTCTGAAACCCAATGAAGCAGCTCCTGTACTATTAGAGTTGATTGTACAGTATAGAGAAGAATGTACTTCCCTGCCTTCACTAGCACTGTAGTAATTAGTATGTTAATGCTGGGGCCTAATTTGTCACCACTTTGCTTCTACCTCTTTAAATCCTTTCATTGCTATCAGCTTTATCAGTCATATCTAGCTAACATTTATCCCATAGATTGTTGGGAATGATTTGATTATGACTTGTAAATAGTCACACGTGAACACTTGAATTTGAGTTGAGACGTATTCTGGAACAGAGAGGTAATGAAGGTTCTCTCCCCACCCCCGAGTTTTTAAAAGTTAAAACACATGTGGGGTGGTGAAAAGTGGGGATTTCTGACATTCTCTTTGCATGCAGGTAACTTGCATCTTACTGCTTATTTTACTTACAAGATCGCAGTTGAACATGGTGTGCAGAAATAAACAAACAATGGGAGACTGGAAGAAACCCACTCTTCCTTTATTTGTTCCCCTTCCCCACCTGCGTACAGCTGCAATCGCAGGTTTACCCGGCTTTGGGAAGGTGCCACAAGAGCTCTGGGACCCAGTATCCAGTTGTGGTCTTGGTTACACTGAGGCCATTGAACCTAACTGGATAAAATGAGTGCAGAATGGTCATTAATCTCGATGGGATCTAATCTTGAACGGGGGTGTGTAGATTGCAAATGTAATATGCACCAGATTATTGTAAATCATGATGCTGATAATGTTACCCCCAAGAAGCACCATCCAATCCATTTTAAATAAATTAAAAGAACCTGAATACAAAACTAAGAATCTTTAATGCCTGAATGTCCCATGAAAACCCAGTCTTTGGAAGGAAAGCAGTATTTTCAGGGAAAGTTGGAAGTCCATGTACACTCTTCTCTGAATTGTAGCTGCAAATAGCAATCTCTCTTTTCATCTTTGTACAGGTGTCCAACCTATTCCTTCTCAGGGAGGGAAACTCGAAATAGCTGGCACTGTGGTTGGTCACTGGGCTGGAAGCAGACGTGGTCGTGGAGGGAGAGGGCCGTTTCCTCTGCAGGTGGTTTCTGTTGGAGGGCCCACAAGAGGGTAGGCAGAAATAAATCTTAAATTAATATTGGCTTGACTTTGGAATTTAGCAATGGCAAAAAAGTGGCAGCTGGCTTTTATTAAAGCACAGAAAAGGGCAATAATTGTATCTTTTATTTAAGAAAGTTTGGGTGTAGAAAAATGAATGTAGGTCAGACATTCTGAAAAGATCAGGGATGATTTTACCTAATGGGAAGTTAGTTGTAATTATATCAGCTATATATAGCAGTTAATATCTTTCATGTTGACCATTGATTTGAACCAAATATCAATATATAATTCCTTCACTATTGTTGCCTGTTTTTACTCATATTTTGTTAAAGCAGCTGCTGCCTATAAGGTGTTGATAATTTTAGAGGAAGAGGTACTTTGGTTAAGCAGTTTATTTAAAAACGGCAATGAAGAACAAACATGGATCAGTACAGGCTAAACTAGTATGAGATTAGTAAATGTTAACTTCCGAGTATTAAAATTTACTAAAGAGATTATATTTGAAACTTGGCTGCAGGATTTTTTTGGGGGGGGGGAATAGAACTTTTGCATGATAAAAAAATTAATATTTTGAGAACCTTCTTAATGATATAGAGAACCAGCCTTCTGATTGTGAGGAGCAAAAGGCTGTGCTGTGGGTTGTTTAAAAATGGGAACTTCTTCTTTTTTCCTATTAAAAATACAGAAACGTATCTAAAGTTTAAATGTGTTTTTAACTTGTTTCTCGCTCAATGCAGACGCCCGAGAGGAGTTATTTCCACTCCAGTGATAAGAACATTTGGCAGAGGAGGAAGATACTATGGGAGAGCTTATAAGAACCAGGGAACAATTCAGGTATTGGGAGAAATCATTTACGAAACTGAGGGTCAGAAAAGATTTTGGTAACATGAGTTTAGGTGACAATCATGTATACACCAATTTAACTATAGTCATGGGAGTAGGAGGATAGACTGCATGAAATAACCATATGACTGTAGAACTAAATTATATTCGCCTTTAATTTGACTTGCTTTTGCTGCTTTTTCCCCTATCTTGGGGGAGGGGGGAGTTTGTGAATTGCACTCACCTCTTTCAGAGGTTAATTCTTAACATAGGGCACAACTTTGCCCTAAGGGGCCCCTTCAGTGGAAGTCCTGTGCAAAGAATTTCCATTTCCGCTACTCTTCTTTCCCTGAAATTGGCTCCCAGGGTGGAGAGCGGGGGTCAGGAGAACCCCCAGAACAGGGGGAGGGATAGTTCCCCCTGGCAAGCTGAATCCCTCCTTTATCTGCAACTCACACCTTTTGTTTTAGCTCAGTAATCAAAAGGGTAATAGGGTTTACTGCCAACATGGTCAGCTTACTTCATCATTTTCCCATTGCTTTTGTTGCACTCTGATTCCATTTGCTCAGCAGTTCTGGATGTTAAATTAAGTCTTGTAATATAATATACTGGCATTAAGCAGATGAGATTGTCAGGAGTGTATGAGAAAACTAATTTTTCACATACATATCTGTACTTAAAGGGTCACATATATAAAGCAACTCAAGATAGAGAGGGGGAATAATAGAAAGGGCAGTGTAAGTGATGTCCGTGTATATGTACACTTACATAGACAACCTTACATTTGATCTGCAAAAGAACTCTGGACGAATGGCATAATTGGGGGTGGGTTTTTTCACATTTTGATGTCAGGATTGGCATTAAGCTCTTTTAAACTGATTCAAATACCTAAACTGTTATCATACTTAATGGTGGGTGATATTCAGCTGTGGTGTGCCCACAGTTCACATGTCATGGCAAGCCAAGTTATAACTTACGGGGACCATTCAAGTGTGCCGGCTCTTGGGAAGGAGATTGCAGCTGCTTTGCTCCCCACCAGTCCTTTTAGCTTAGCATGGCACAGCAACTAAGCCAAGATTCAACTTAGCATGCCATTGTGGTTAAGGAGGACAGAGCTTAATCACAATTCCAGGTTTGGACGGCCTACAAAGTCAGAACTTGCTTTAGCTGCTGGCTGCCCTGAGCACAAACTGCCAAGGAGGAGAGAGTCATCTGCAGTCTTCTCCTTGGGAGCCAGCAGGCCATGATTTGGCCATCTTTGCCATCTTTGTCGCTTGCTTCTTAAAATGAAATCTAACTAGCTGAACAGTTTCCAAGTGACTGGTCAGCACCCTCCTTAATCCAGAGTAGCCCTTCAGACCATGAAGAATAGGGCAACAGGTCCCAGGTGTGAGTTTTTGAGATTTTAGGGTCATAGTTGAAATTGCTGTGTCAATCCAATAAAGGAAAATAAATAATCTCACATGACATCTACAATGATTTCTAAAGTGATAGCCATGTTAGTCTCTCACAGCAAAAAGAACAAAGAGACTGACACATGTACATAGCTGTCAAGTTTTCCCTTTTCTCGCGAGGAAGCCTATTCAGCATAAGGGAATTTCCCTTTAAAAAAGGGAGAACTTGACAGCTATGCACATGTATGGTGGCCTTCAATTTTATGGACTCAAGACCGTTTCACACACCTGAAGCATAAAAGCTTATGCCATAACAAATGTGCTAATCTTTAATACGTAGCTAAGGCTATTTGTTTAACTGCAGTAAGAAGTCAGAGGAGCACTGGCCTAGTTTACACATACTGCTCAGCCAAATGTGGTTTGGTGTGTGTGTGTGTGAGAGAGAGAGAGATTAGAGCTGCTTTGCTCTTCCCCAGTCATTCATTTGCTGCACGACAGTAAACTGTTTAGTGCAATTCAGGATTGGGAGACTGGATCTGGTGAGTGAACCAGATCCTTACTTTGCCCCCACCCACTGGCCAACTTAGGGTCGGGGAGTGCCCACCTGTCAGTAAGTCACCTGGCATCAGAAGGATATCACATGACCTGCTTTCCTTTGCTTGCACTGTTTGGATTCCAACCACATGGGCTTTGCCGATCTGTAGTCCCTTTTGCCTCGTATATCTGACATCATTGAGGGCATGTGAGTGTGGCTTGGTCAAAGCAGCCATGTGGGCCAACTGGCAAGGCCTGGCAGCTTAATTAGGTCCATAGGCCAGAGCCTCCCCACTAGCCTAGCTTGACAGTTAAACCCCGGCTCTTAGCTTACCTCTTTTCAAACCTTGAGCTGTAACCAGAGTTTGTCCTATTCAGTAGAACCTCTACTTACGACCGCCTCTACTTGGGCCCGATCCAAGTTGCGACTGCGGCAAACCCGGAAGTAAATACTGGGTTTGCCGTGATTCACACATGCGCAGAAGCGGCTGCTATTAGTGCACACGCAGAAGCGGCTGCCGCCATCTGCAGATGCGCAGAAGCGCACTCCTGCCGAATGCGCCTGCGCACAACGGCGCTTCTACCAGCAACCCGGATCGACTTACAGGCAGACTTCAGGAACTGATTACATCTGTAAGTAGAGGTTCCACTGTAGTTAACAGCTTCTGGTTTGTCTGGGAGCATTTAACCATGAGGAGTGCAGGTTTGGACACCATGCTAAGTAAGGCATATCATGGCTTAACTCAGCAGAGCAGCTCTGGAGGACTAAAGTAGCTGCTGTCTCCTCTCCATGCTGAGCCAAGGACTCTGAAGGGCAATACTGTCTACCTAAATTATGTACTTATAACCCATCTGCCTTCTCTTTTATTTTAAAATAGGGCAAACCTCCTTACGCTGCTTCAGCAGAAGAAGTGGCCAAAGAACTTAAGTCAAAATCAGAGGAATCCAAGTCCTCTGTTGTGTCTTCAGAAGGATCCCTGGCTGAAAATGGAGTAGTGAATGAGGAGAAACCAGCTTCCCAGATGAATGGGAGTACAGCAGACGCCAGGGCTTCCAACCAGTCTGAAAGTGCCTTGAGTAATGACTCTAAAACGTGCAATACAAATCCTCACTTAAATGCACTAAATGCAGACAGTGTTTGCCATAAAGATGATACTCTTGAGGCCACTGTCTTAAAAAAAGAAGAGTAAACTTATTTTTTATAGAGGGTGAAGGATGTTGGAAGGGTCAGGATTAGGAATATCTGGAAAGAAAGAGAGCCTACAGTTACGTACATTTTTTCCTTTCCGTAAGAGAAAAATGAGGACTTTGGAAATTTGGATCCCTCTTGGATGTCAGAGATTTAAAGAACACATTTTTAGTTTTAACCAGTTGTAGTCAAAATGCTACAATACAACAAAAATGAAAGAGAATGAAGAGCATTTGACTCCCGCACTTAAAATGAAGTATACACAAAGTTTAAACTGGTTATGACAAAAGCTCGTAGTTTTTGTTTCTTGAGATATATTAAAAAACAACAACAAATTTTGGCAGTCTTTCAGTATATATAGCTTGAAATATAATTTTTAGTATTTGGCACCATATGTATGCCATTATATTTGATTTTGCATTACTGTGTCACAAAGCTTTCTTTAAGGCTTTGATTTCATGATTATGGGGGGGAAAGGCACAACCACAGTTCTTTCTTTTCTTAAATTTCATCACTGTTGATGTGGTTCTTTTATGTTTAAAATGTGCAAACTATCAAAATAAAAAAAATTATAGAGTAATATTGGAGTTCTGCTGATTTTAAATATACATCATACATACTTTACAAGCAAGGTAAAATGGATTTAACTTTAAAATCATAGAAGATGCAAATGACCTTTTCAAAACAAACACAATGTGTTCTGATACTTTTTGTGACTAATACCATGCATCCGTGATCAATGAACTATGTGGTTTTGAATCAGACGTAGACCATTAGTACTACTATTTGAGCTAAACTTCTGCATGGTTCATAATTTTTAAAGTGTGTAGTTAATATTATGCATGTTATTGTCCTCTTTCTTCCATTCTTACAAGTACTGTGCCCATTTGCAAAACAAAAAAGCTAATAATCAGTAATAGTCCTATAAAAGATGTTAACTATGTTTAGTCATTGACTGATCTTGCTCTAACCTTAAAATTTTGTGATTATTGACCTCTGTTGCATTTATTCTAAAACAAAAAAATTATCTAGCCGTTTTGAATATCAACGTTACCCTGGTGTACTCATTGCTGTATGCATTATTGTTCTCTGTTGCTGTTTTATGCCTTCATATTAGCAAATATGAAATTCTGTGGAAAAACAAAAAAAAAAGCTTTGATCTTCAAGAAATACCCCCCTTCTGTAGCAGGAAACAAATGGCTTGTTCTTGAGAACTTTCCCATCAAGAATTTAGTATAAGCAAATATACCTGTATCATTTTGATGTTTTTGTTAGTGTTTCCAAACTTAATGTACTTCAAAATCAGAATCATTTCTTTATATTTGTTTTCATATAATTCTCCTGATGCTCTTCATCACACATTAGTGATCAGAAATGAGGTGTAATTCCCCATTCCCTGCCCGCAAGAGCTAAGTAGGTATCTTAATGTAAGTTGAAGGGAGTTCTGCCCCAACTCATGGATTGTGCAAGAATGAACTACTGTTGGGTTTGATTGGTTGTAGATGGATTGTGGTGTGGTGTATTTGAAGGCTATTGAATGCAACTTACAATGCTTAATAAAAATCTTTATTCTTTTAGTATAAAATTGCTGTACGGCGTCTTGATTTGTTTGCTCTTTTGTCATCCTAAGACCCCAGAAATGTAAAGTTAATCAAATTACAATGGCACAATGCTATTAATTTATTACAACTATTTATAAACAGCTCTGCAGTCAAAATATATCAAATCATCCAACAATAAGATAAATGAGAGGTAAAATGCAGACTAAATTCAATAAAACCATTTCTACAATTAATTTTTCAATTGAAAATTCAATCGGTTAAATTAAATGACTGGGTCATCTTAAGGAAAGCTAATTTTACCTGGTAACTGATTCCAGAGGTCTGGAATTGGAGCACTAAAAGCCCTGGTTTATAGTACAAACTAAGTGCAACTCTGAGGCATGCAGTGCTTTCAGCAGTGTCCAGTTGCTGGACAAAAGGTAGCGCCTTTTGGTAACCCTTAGTTGAGGGTCTTCCTCCTCCCACCCGCAAACAATGCTTTGATTTATGCCCTTGCTATTAGCAGCTATTGATTCAGGAAACAACCTGATGTCTGCAGGATACTATTTCTATTGTATGTTTTGGGGCTGGGTTGGGAATTCAGTACAGTAGTACCTCCGGTTACGAAGTTAATTCGTTCCGGGGGTCAATTTGTAACCCAAAACTGTTCTTAACATGAGGCGCACTTTTGCTAATGGCGCCTCCCGCTGCTGCTGCTGCACCACTGGCGTGCAACTTCCGCTCGCATCCCAGGGCAAAGTTAACAAGGGACATCTGCTTTGGGGTTAGCGGAGCTATTCGTAAGGAGGGTGGTACGTAACCCGAGGTTCCACTGTACAGGGTGCCATGTGAATCAGCGGCCATGCATTTTGAGCTATGTCATCTCCCTGTTTGATCCGGCAGGAAATCTTAAGGGCATGTTTACGGGAACAACAGAAATTAGCCACCAAAGGAGCTTCATTTCCATAATTCCTAGCTCATTTCTGATTGCCACAATTGCTACCGCTTTCCAAACTTGGCTTAAGGAAGGCTGTGATAATTTGCAAATACTATGTCTTGGTGAGACTTCCACATGAATGTGCTGGCTTCAAACGGAAGAAAGCTCTTGTCTTTTTTGTTGGGGGGATGGCTCAAACGTGCAGAGAGGTTGGGGCAGGAAAAACGGTCCAGTTATTCATAAACAGCTGCTTATTTCCAATGTGAGGTACTAGCCTTGGGGATGCCAGCAGTTGCATGCTAACTAATCCAAGTGCTGGCTGGTGGTGGAGTAGCCTGTTAATTCATTGTCGAGAGGAGGCAGCTGTTTCTTTATCTGGGTAAATAATTGATAGTAGTCTGGAATTAGGCTGCCTTTGTATATTTTCATCCATTCCTCTATGTTCTCCTAGACTATTGAGGAGAAATACAAAATTACCAGATCAGAGTGAATTGGAATCAGTACAGTGCATTTCTATTTTCTGGGCCATGGAAAACAGGTTTCTAGTCCTTGTGATCAGGAATGATTGTTTATTAGATAAAGGGTGGAGGTGGGAAAGCATTGCTAAAGATGCTGGAGCAACCCTGTTGCTTCACAGTTTGCGATTCCTACTTCCTACCGTAGTTGTCTTCCTCTGCTCTGCTACTCCTGCCCTTCAAATTGTAAAAGAAACCTACCGTGTTTCTCCAAAAATAAGACACTGTCTTATATTTATTTTTCCTCAACAAAACAACAACACGGCTTATTTTCAGAGGATGTCTTATTTTTTTTTATTAAGTATGGTACAGTTTAACCTACAAGGTTAAACTGCCTATCACTATGGCTTATTTTCAGAGAAACACTGTAGTCGTTTGCATGCATGATTTGCCCAAAAGGTAAATTATGCATTAGATGGTGAGCGCATGCAAAGACGTCTAATCCACAGTATCGGCAGCAAAAATAAAATAAGGGTATTTTATCCAAATTGGGTAGGTAGATTCATTGCAGTACTAGCATGTGTTCCAGTGAATTGGAATGACAATTGCGATTTTCGTCAGCATGCATGATGTTTAAACAAAGTGCTATATTTGTTATATTTCACAAGCATAGTCAGCACAATGTTCCGAAGAAAACATGGTGTTTTGTATGAATTGATACAGTAATTTGGAGCATTGTAAGAAATGTGGTTATGCGGTCAGATGCATGGGGCCTGTGGCGGATGCCATCTCATTATATTTCTTGTAGCTCTACAAGCTCCCTCCACTATGTCCTTGTAGTGCTCAACAACTGCTCTTTGAAAAGCAAGTCATTCCATCACCTCTGCCTGTGCTTTTAGAAACACAGATAAATCTGACTATAGGAGGGATTTCCAGAAGGGAGCTTTGCAACTGAATTCTGAGGATTTTTACTACCGGTACTATTTCTGGTTGGGGATAGAGAAAGCAAGATGGCTGTATTGGCTAATGGCTCCATTGTGAATCTGGAGAAGGCACACTTTCTGAAACAGCCTATATAATAATCATATAAATAAATGGGCCTGGAAGTGCAGTGCATCTGATCTGTAAACCATAATGCAATTGAAGCAGAAAGATGTGCGCTGGTAGTGGCAGTCTAGCACGGCCCAGAGGTCAGCTCTTCCATACTGAACTGCAGTCACCTACGAAATCAAAAAAGGCAAAAAAAAAAAAAGGCTTTGCTATTGCTGACCTGCGTGATCCTTAGAGAGATCTTTCTTCATAAAGTCAATGCCAGGTACAGAGAAGGAGCTATAAACATAATAGATGAGAGGCTTCCAAGCTCCATTGCTGGAAAAGTCCCTCTTGTAAGATTGGCTCGAAATCCATTTGTAAGATTGGCTTAACAAATCAACTTCTACTTGCCTGGGAGTCCTGATGCGCTGGGCTATGCAGCCACTCCACAAAGGAACAAACTTTCTCTTGGGCGCTGATTTCCACATTCCAAAATCCTACCTTGAATAGACAGCTTTTCTTTTTTTTCTTTTTTTAAAATAATTTTTTTTAATTTTATAAACACAAAAGATAAAAAAGGAAAAACAGATAAATCAACAACTTGAAAAACAATAAAACACATTAAAATACAATGACATGACAATAAAGGGGGAAAAAACAAATATCTAAATACAAATCCCAATTTGTTAAACATTGTATATAGCAGGGGTCCCCAGACTTACCGCGCGGCGGGCCGGTGCCCGCCGCGCCGACCGCGCGGTGGGCCGGAGGGCAGGGGAGTGCGCGCGCAGCGGGCCGGAGGGCGGGGGAGTGTGCGCCCGTGCGCATGCGCACACGCACACGGGCGGGGGAAAAATCGCCGAAAATCGCTTGTGCGCATGCGTATGGGCCTCCCCCGACCCGGAAGTGCACCAGAAATGACCTCTTCCGGGTCGGGAGAGGCCCATACGCATGCGCACAAAGGATTTTCGGCGATTTTTTGCCGATTTTTTAGATCGTCGCTGTGCCGCGCGCTGTGAGAGCGGGCGGCGGGGGTCGTCGCGGGCCGGATTGGAAGGCCGATTGGGCCGCATCCGGCCCGGGGGCCGTAGTTTGGGGACCCCTGGTATATAGGGACCTCCTCGAGTTCCCTCCATCTGCGCTTCATTTCATTTTTATCTTTTAGCAATTTCCAATGCATTTTTATATACATTTCTTAAAATTTCAAATCTATCCTTTCTATGTACTTGACTTAGGCTCTAAATCCACAGCTTCTATACAATTCTAAATCTATTCTTAATATAAATTTTTTGCATATTTTTTCAAATAAATTTTAAAATCTTTCCACTCTTCTTCTGTCGCTTAGTGATAGACAGCTTTTCAAGGGTTTGGGGTTTGAAAATGGGATACCTGGCCAAACCTCAAATGACCTAATGGAGGGAATGAACCAAGGGCCTGCCCCACATAAGTTTTCCTGGGACGAGAGCAGCATATGTCAATATATGAAAGCAAAACTCAGTTTTCATATTACAGGTAGGTAGCCGTGTTGGTCTGGGTCGAAGTAAAATAAAAAAATTCCTTCAGTAGCACCTTAAAGACCAACTAAGTTTTTATTTTGGTATGAGCTTTCGTGTGCATGCACACTTCATCAGATACGATCTTGTAGGTTTGTTTTAGTAATAAGCATAGATCCCACCCTTTTTTTAAAAACAACAACACCCAAAATATTTAAATAAAACACTATAGTGAAGCACTATAAGGTAAAAGGTAAAGGGGCCCCTGACCATCAGGTCCGGTCGTGTCCGACTCTGGGGTTGCTGTGCTCATCTCGCTCTATAGGCCGAGGGAGCCGGCGTTTGTCTGCAGACAGCTTCCAGGTCATGTGGCCAGCATGACAAAGCTGCTTCTGGCGAACGAGAGCAGCACACGGAAACGCCGTTTACCTTCCCGCCGGAGCGGTCCCTATTTATCTACTTGCACTTTGAGGTGCTTTCGAACTGCTAGGTGGGCAGGAGCTGGGACCGAACAACGGGAGCTCACCCCATTGCAGGGATTCGAACCGCCGACCTTCTGATCAGCAAGCCCTAGACTGTGGTTTAACCCACAGCGCTACCTGGGTCCCATGAAGCACTATAATAAAGTACAAATGCTGATAATGAATGAATTGAATACTTTTAATTAAACAAAATTGTTGCATAGTTCAAAGAAATTTATTTTATGGCGTCTAGAGCATGATAAATTCTTTAAAATCTTCCTTGTAATAAAAGTGTTGTTATGTTGGGAATAACATGAATATGGCAAGTTACAGTATTTTTTAGGCTGCAATCCTATGCATATGTACTTAGGAGTAAGCTCAACTGATTGAAGTGAAGCTTGCTTATATTCTTATTATTGTAATTCTTTACTCAATTTTTATACCTCCCTCGATCAAAATATATCAGGGCTGCTCACATAGGATGACTGTATGGAAAATGAAGGAAGCTTTTTAAATGAATGCTGAAATCAATATTTTAAAGTATATTTTTGTGGAAGTTGTACAAAAGAAGCCAGAGACTTTACCAACTTTGAGCTAATGTATATGTTGCAGTGTGCATAAGAAGTTCAGTGAATGCCAATGTTTATTGGTAATCCTTAAAGTCTTTGGAGTTCCGTAGGAAATAGTAAACTCTGAAATTTTCAAGACGTTCAGAGATGCACTTCTCCACTGTCTTGCCGAGACAGACGCATGCCAACGATCGATCTTAAGGCAAACTTGAGTGTCCTTTTCTGACAGTGACCAAATTTCATCCTCCTTTCTCTCCATTACTGGCAAATATTTGAACAATTTCCCACAAAACTTTCTCTGGACATCATCAATGAATTATTGAAACAAAAATGTTTTTGGTCAAATACACTTGGTTGACTTTAAAATATTTCCACTAACGTTAGAATTGTCTGAAATATTCCACTGGCTCCCTAAAATGTTAAGAACTCCTAGTAAATGTCAAAGGTTCATAGTTTGACATTTTCCTTAATACACACTTGTCCAAGGGTGCATTGATTTAAATCTGATTTCTCATTGTGAAATTAATATATTTCCTGGGCAAGCATGCATGCTATCTGATTGCTACAATAATTAATTAATGCATTCATTTGCAATTCAATATATTCCAAAATCTTTTACCATGTAGTCTGCATCAATTGCAGAATTGGAACTGCTTTGAGAAAAGCAGCTTAGCCCTCTTTGTATGTGCTCAAGGAAGCAAAGGAAGAACACTTGTCTGCAGCTGAAATTGTATGCACGGTTATTTGTAACAAAGTTTCTTTGAACAGCAATACTTCCTAGTAAATAGGCATAGGACTGAGTTGTAAGTATCTGGAACTTTCCAGAAGCAAGGCTGGGTGGTAGTACGCAAAAAGGTGTTTCCATGAGATCATTTCAGTTTTCATATGGGTATGTGCATGTTTTATGTGGTGGTGGGGGCCCGGTTCTGCTGTCTTTGAACCCCAGAGACCAACTAAGTTTGTCATTGGTATGAGCTTTCGTGTGCATGCACAGTTGCACACTTCTTCAGATATCAATAACAAACTTAGTTGGTCTCTAAGGTGCTACTGGAAGGAATTTTTTTATTTTGTTTCAACTACGGCAGACCAACACGGCTACCTACCTGTATTTTGAACCCCAGTTCACCTTGCCTGAACAGTAACAAGCAAAGCAGAGTTCCTAGCACAGCAGAATAAGATAGTACCACAACGTCTGGGCAGAGTGGGGTAGCAGCATAGCCTTCCACAGGACCTATTTTATAAAGGACTGGAGGAATGATTTAGGAAATTGTCCTGCCAGAAACACAAATAAATTCTCACATTATCTGCGTAAGCACAGGCACACTTCTCCTATGCGAAGTTTATTTAAGATCCTGCAGCATGTTTCTGCCCTGAATTTGCCTGGTTACAGGTAGGTAGCCGTGTTGGTCTGGATCGAAGTAAAATAAAAAAAATTCCTTCAGTAGCACCTTAAAGACCAACTAAGTTTTTATTTGCAGTCGTTTGCAGTCATCAACAGCTATCAGTCAGTCAATCACCCATTTCCACCACCCTTCTGAGTGATGCCCCCTCCCCCTCCCCACCCCTCCCCACCCCTTCTCTACATAAGTGCCTGGAAACTTCCATTTCACTGTATCTGAAGAAGTGTGCATGCACACGAAAGCTCATACTGAATTTGCCTGTGCCAGTTAGCTTGCAGTCACGTTTTCCACCTGGGAAAATTGATTTGTGTCTCCATGTTCTTGATTTTACATCTGAATAAGTGGCTTCCACTCGATGGCGACACATTTGCCTCTTCTTCAGTTTCTTCAAGGGTGTTCTTTGCATGTCATGGGCAAGGGTGATGAGGAAAGGAAGGAAGGTTTATCCTAGCAACATCCACTGCTGTTCGTTTAGGGTTTCGTGGATGCTGTCAAATCTGCGAAGGAATGTATGTCAGAATACTGCCGTAAAATAAATTTAAAAGGTTTCCTCCTTTTTAAAAAAAATCAAAAAGTTTGCCAATGACATAACCACCATTTTCTCTTTGGACTCTCTGACATAACAGACCAGCGTTTGGGTGCCATCTTCTCCGCAGGACCAACTAGTTTGACAGGTTTTTCAAGGTAATGTTTGGCATATGATTCCTACTTCACTCCCAAAGGCACACTCTTCCATTGTCTCCTGAGACAGATGGTTGCCATTTGTGTGGGTTTGTGTACCAGAGATCAATATTGGGCTTGTTGTTTTTTCCTGCTGGTAGCATCCAATTAGAATTGTAGGACGGGTCGAATTGGACATTATCAGTGGAGAAACGATGGAACAAGTTCAAACTGGTCTCTCTTCTCTGCTGGTAGTGGCCAATTAGAATTGTTCCCCCTCTTTTCTCATTGCCTCTTTTCTGAGTCTGCTGGCCAGCCAGAACCTGGTGGAGCAGAGCAGAGAGCCTGGAGGACACTGGCAGAAAGAAGCTTGCATGTGAAAGGGCTGTTCATAGTTCAAAAAATGGCATTGGTGGTGCCTTATCCTGCTGGCCAAACCTTCCTGGCAGTGAATTTAATTTTGAAGGTGGCGGCCTTGGGCTTTAGGGACCTACTGGTATAGGGGTTCTGAAAGGCTGAAGGAGCACTGGTGGGTAATAAGCAGTCTAGTGGTCATTAGGTGTATTCCTTTCGTTGCGAAGCACACAATTAACATTTCTCTCTTACCTCCTTGCTCTCTCTCTCTCACACACAACTGCTTCTACATTCCCGATATTTCAGAATAAATAAAAAGGCTTTGTCACCCTGCTTTTAAAAAAACCCCAAAACCACTCAAAACTGAGCATGTGTAGTTTCTCATTTTAAAATCACTTAAATCACAGTAACCATTACGAATACAGGAATAAACTGAGTTTACATCTGAAGCTAACCACATTTACCAGGAAAAGAATATAATTTTGTAGCAGAAAACAATATATAAATGTAATAATCGTAATAAAATGAACATAAGTAACCATGTACATGCCCATCTGGCTGCCCCTTGACTATAAGAGGTTTTTGAAACTAAGGAAAGAGAAAGGATGCTGATGCCACATTATTTGCTGCTGGTCTCATCATGTCTTGGTAGTCCTTTCCAGAGACCTTAGGGCTATGAGGTTCTGGAGCTCAGCCCAGAAGGCCCTGCCCAGCTAATGAGAGCAGCAGCAAGCAGAGATGGTTGCTTCTAACAGTTGACAATAATGCAGCCGTTCCAATATTGATGTGGACCGCTCTTCTATGGGTGAGCCCAGAACAATTTCCCTCAGTGCCCTGCCAAAACAGGCCCAAACCCAGCTTTTTGTTCCGTATACAGTCGTACCTCGGGTTACGAACACCTCGGTTTGCGAACAGTTCAGGTTACGAACTGCACAAACCCGGAAGTGTTTTCGCCGCACGGGTGTGCACAGAAGCAGCGCACACGGTCTGCGCATGTGCAAAGCGCGAAAACCGCAAAAATCGCGCTTTGCGCATGCGCAAAATGGCGCTTCAGGTCGCGTTCGGTTTACGAACTATTCGGGTTACGAACTGCGATCCGGAACGGATTGTGTTCGTAACCCGAGGTATTACTGTATATGGTATTCTTGGCTGGCCCAAGCTCGGAATTCCTTCTTAGGCATAAGAGCTTTTTCTCTGTTAATTACTACTCTCCTCTCTTCCGCAAACTCCCAAGATC
Source organism: Zootoca vivipara (assembly GCF_965207765.1). Classification (NCBI taxonomy): domain Eukaryota; kingdom Metazoa; phylum Chordata; class Lepidosauria; order Squamata; family Lacertidae; genus Zootoca; species Zootoca vivipara. Next base: position 77,465,695 of record NC_142584.1, on the reverse strand, counting down.
AGCAGGAGAGATGATAATAATAATAATAATAATAATAATAAATTTATTTATACCCCACCCATCTGGCCATATAACAATACTGTGGTAAAGAAGCACAGGCTTGCAAGTAGAGGCAGGATGACTTTCTCATTTCTCAGTTACTTATTTATAAGTTTATATCTGGTGCGTTCCTTTGTAACAAGCCTCAGAGGGGTAGATGTGTTTGTCACATGCAGCAAAAGCAACAAAATTAAGCAGATTTAGAAAGGCATAGGCCAGTGATGGGGAACCTGAGCCCGGGGGCCAAATACGGCCCTCCAGGCTACTCAAGGTAGGCCTCCACCTCAGGCTACACACCCTTACAGTTAACTGGCAAAAGTAACCAAACCTCATCGTTATGCCTGTCCTACAGCCCAAGATATGGAACACTATCAAGCATGACTGATAAAACCCATAGATATTTTGATTATAGCTTTACTTCTGTTGGATTCCTAGTGCCATGGAAGGCTTAAACCTGTACTACACATCCCATTAGTAATCTAGCCCTCCTTCCCTTATACATAAAGCCAACATGGGCCCCTCATATGGGTCAGGACCCTGGTGTCAGGGTATGAGGTAGGAGCTTTAGCACTCTCTTCCCTGCTATGGGCGCAACATAAGATGCCTGCAATTTGCATTGCCAAAAAGTGTCCCATTTAAGTGAATAGGAACACCTTCATCGTCACCATCATAAAGCAAGGGGGAGATGCCCTACCCCTGTTTTGTACACAGCTGGTGAGTTTTGTATCACAAGCACCAGAGGAGAGTACAGTAATACCTCGGGAGAGTACAGTAATACCTCAGTAATACCCCGTTCCGGATCGCAGTTCGTAACCCGAATAGTTCGTAAACCGAACGCGATGGGCGCCGCCATTTTGCGCATGCGCAAATCGCGCGATCGCGCGCACGCCGCTTCTGCGCACGCGCGCGCGGCGAAAACACTTCCAGGTTTGCACAGTTCGTAACCCGAACTGTTCGCAAACCGAGGTGGTCGTAACCCGAGGTACGACTGTACCGGCATTCTGCCATTGTTTGTCTCCAGCATTTGGATATACAGTACTGTCTGCTGCTGGTTGATGAGCAGGCCTCAGTGGGTCAGATGGCATCTCAGCTATGACAACTGTGCTCTGGAGAGACTTTTAGAAAGCGAAATTCTTTTAGGTGTAACAGCGTTGAGGTTTGCCTCTGAAGGTCCATTAAATGGATCTCGGCTCATTTTGTCTCCTTCAGTTGCACACGTTTGAAAAGATTTAAGTTATCTATCCTCACCACCAGCTGCAGCCTTTTTAATGTATGCCTTCCACCGTTCTTGATGTAGCCTTTGTCCCCCAATGAGTGTTGTGTCTTTTTGTGCCTTACTCGTCTGATGCATCATGTCTTGATCTGCTCTGAAGGCTAAATGGTGTTTAAATTAATGTGGCAATATCTAATTGCTCAAGGTGTGACAGCTGAAAAGGAAGTTCAAGAATGGAGGTGAAAAGACAGTTTAATGAAACATCAAGCAAGCACGCATTTACCAGTCTGTCTTCTTCAACCCACCCACCCACCCCCTTTGGTGATGAAACACTCTGCTATTGGGGTCGATGGGATTCAATCCTCACTTTGCCGCTTTGCTGTTGTCCAGGGATAAAGGCCTCATTGTTTTATTTTCTAAAACCTCGTGGGAAGAAACATTCTTGCTGGATTACTGTGGAGACTTCACTTTCTTTCTAAATTAATTGAACACTTAGAAGCAAAGCTGCTGGCCTTATCAAAGGAAAGAAATGCAATTAAAACTGAAGACGTCTCAGGGGAGAGAACCATCACTGCTCCCTATCTATTTAGTTATAGAGGTGTGTGCTCAACTATGTGGATCTAGAAATCATTGTTGTTGAAACTTATTTAAACTGATGAGCCCCACAAGCTGAAGGGATAGTTCATGGAGTTCTGAGAAAGAGGTGTAAGTTCTAAGACTCTGGTAACAACAACAAATGAGTGGTAAGTAAGTGGCAGGGTGTGAGCCACAGGCAGAAGGCAAGACTTGGAGAGCTGAAGAAAAGTCTGATCATTTGGCAAGGTCACTAGTGTAGAAGAAATGACAGGATGCACAATAATGCTGATTTAAGAAGAAGAAAATCCACCGGGACCGTGGGAGTTCAAGAAAAACAACTGCAGTAGACTAGCTGCAATTCATTAAGTTAGGGAGGCTATTTTGTTACTTCTTTTTGTTTAAGAGGATAGCATCCTTCACTGAAGATACCTTTAAATATTCTCTATGGAGAAATGAATACAGTTTCTGGCTCTTTCTAATTCAGGCTGTCTTTCAGTGCGTGGCCCTCACAAGGCAGCTTACAAACAAAATAAAATTCATTGGCTGAGCTCCTGATTTGAGTATGAAATCAATCTTATCTATACTTGGTAGCAACAGTGGTATCCACTAGCTCCATCCATTCACCTGAGGTCAGAAAAATATCAACGCCATAAACTGCACGCTAAGCAATTCAGGGGTGCCAACGTGAATAAAATATTGGGGGCGGGTGACACACACCATTTGAATAACAAATGGGGAGAAGGGTAGTCCCTTCAAAAAAAGGGGGGGGCAAAGACAAATTGGCTCCTAGGAGTTGGCTCCAATGCTAAACATTCCTCACATGCTCTGACCAGGATGGGAATGCGTTCAGAAAACATCCAGATTTGGTTTGGATTAGTTTGGAGCCTGTCCAATTCTGTTCAGGTTTGAATGACCTGAATGTCCAGCATTTTCTGTGTAATCAGGATTAGTATAATTTGGATAAACTACAGTGGTACCTCGGTTTACAAACACAATTGGTTCCGGAAGTCTGTACTTAACCTGAAGCGTACTTAACCTGAAGCGAACCTTCCCATTGAAAGTAATGGAAAGTGGATTAATCCATTCCAGACAGGTCCGCGGAGTACTTAAACTGAAAATACCCAAACCAAGGCGTATTTAAACTGAGGTATGACTGTATAGGATGGGTCCTAAAAAAATTAATGCAGCTGTCAAAAGCCAGGGTAAAAAGATACGTATTCAGCAAATGTAAAACTAGACACACCTCTGTAGGAAGTCAATACCATAGCTTAGGGGCTGCCGTAGAGAATGATTAAATACAATAAAAGCCCATTGAAACTGCAAAACTGCAAAACAAATAGGAGTTAAAACAGAAATTCAAAGAAAACAGGAGGTTCAAGACAGGAGATGAGGAGGAATGAGGGCACACAAGGGGCTTCAAGAGCTGGCTTAATGGGACCCAGTGGGACCTCTCATATTTGAGTAGATTGCTGGGGGGGGGGGGAGTCAAATTCCACATTGGAGATCATTAGGAAAAAATATTTCTTTTTAAGGCCAAATATCATAATGCCTTCATCACATCTATAGTGCACTTGGAATACTGTGCCTGGTTCTGGTCAATGCCCCTCAGGAAAGGTACTGAAGAGATGGGAAATGTGCAGAAAAAGGCAGTAGCACAGTTACCTCTATGAGCAATAGTTTGTCATATTTAGGGCTTTTTAGCTGAGAAAAAGGGAGTATAAAATTATGCCTAGTGTAGCGAAAGTAGTTATGGAGATGTCTGTCTCTCACACATAACACTAGAAACTAAGGCCACTAAAGCAAAATGGTAGCAGATTTGGGATGGACAAGATGGCGCACATCTTTACATAGCTCATAATTAAACGATGGAATTCACTACCACAGATGACCACCAACCTGAACAACTTTAAAAACAGTTAGACAAATTCATGGAGGATTAAGGCTATATTACCTCCAGTCTTCACGTGCCTCTGAATACCAGTTATTGGAGATCATGGGAAGGTGACTCATGTTTGTCTAGTGGGTTTCCCAGAGGCATCTATTTAGCCTCTGGGAGAACCTGTTGGACTGAGATGAGCCTTTGGTCTGAGCCAGCAAGCCTCTTTTCCTTTTCTTTGTGTTCTTTACTATGAGTTAGAGATAGTTCATTTGCTTGAGGAACTGAAGAGGACTGCCTAGCATTACCTGAAGCAGGAAGTACAGAAAGCAATGTCAAAGAGTTGCAATAAATTAGTTTGTAAGGTGTCATAGGTCTCTTCATCTTTATCGCTGCCACTTAGCGGCGGTTCCCAAAGGGCTTATTTATGAAAGAGAGAGAAAACATTTCTTTTATACACACAATTCTTCTCTTAGTCTATTTAGCAGTCGGCATGTGCACCATAATTAATAACAAGGTAAAATGGTCTGGGTGATTTTTATCACATAAAAAGAAGTTGCATATAAAACCAGCTGTAAGAATAAGTGAACCAGAGCAGCCTGGCTTTTGTAAGTACAGTTCATGTAATTGCAAGTGATTGTTAGAGAGTATGAGTGTCATTCCCAGACACAGCCAATTAATGGAGTCTACACTTTCCTTTGTGAAACTCTTCTTGGAATCACAGTGTGAAAATCATACTTCTCAAAGGGCCAATGACAAACTGGTGATGCCCGGTTATTAATGCCAGCTGAGCGATAACATTACCATTTCAGAATCATTTGTTCCTTTATACTGGGAGTGTTTGTATTTACCACAGTAGCATGCCTTAAGCTAATGTTGCTTCCAGAAATCACATGGAGAGATATTATGACAAAAGATTGCATCCATCGTTGTGAAAAAAATGGTCCTAGCAAACTTCAAATTCTTCATGTGTCGTGTTAAATTTTCACCTCACTTATTTGCATTGTGGGGTGATTCCTACTAAAATATTAACCATTGAATCATTACCAGTGGATAGAGGATTTCATGTTGATTATAGTCTATTTACAGAGGAACATAGGAAGCTGCCTTATATTGAGTTAGGCCATTGGTCCATCTAGCTCAGTATTGTCTATGCTGATTGGCAGCGGCTCTGCAGGATTTCAAGCAGAGGTTTCTCCCAGCCCTACCTGTAGATCAGTGCTTTCCAGGGCCAGCTCTAGGTAGAGTCCCGGTGGCGCGGTGTGCTAGGGCGCCGGGCCGGTAGGCTGAGCGCTGCGCGGCAAAGCCACGCGGAAGCCATGCTGCGCCCTGCAAGGGCAGGGGCGCCGGAGCGCTCTCCGCCCCTCAGTGCCAGGGCACGTGACCTGCTCGAGACTGCCCTGACGCTTTCCAAACTTTTCGTGTTGGTGACACACTTTTTAGGCATGCATCATTTTGCGACACGGTACTTCAGTTTTACTAGCAAACCGGAGGTTAAACTAACCCCTTTCCAGCCCCAGAAGGAATGGGGGGGGGTGTTTGCGTGACACATTTACACACTCCAGCCAACACAAGTGTTGCGACACACAGTTTGAAAAGCTCTGCGGTAGATGCTGGGGATTTAATATGGGACTTTCTGTAGGCAGAGCAGCTGGGCTGTAAATTCTCTGCTTAATTTACTTCTAGCAGTTAGGCAAGCTTTCTGACTCACATTCTGAATGAGAATGGTATAACTAACCATTGATACCACCCCTGGTGGGTAGCTTCATTAAAATATTGGGTCATTGCGCCATAGCTGTGGAAAAGGCAAAATTCATATTGGGGATCGTTAGGAAAGGGTTTGAAAATAAAACGCCAATATCACAATGTCGTTATATAAATCTATGCTGTGACATACACTTGGAATACCGTGTACCATTCTGGTCTCCACCATTACTTAGGAAGCAGATTTTTAATTTTTAATATAAATGGTTCTTTAAAATGCACACTGCAAACACATTCCTAAGAGAGGCCTTCCTCCCTGTATGGGAGAGAAATAAAACTAGTTCTACTATTATGATGTCTTCTTTCAAATGCCTGCCCTGGGATCTTTTGGAAAAGGGTGATTGAAAATATTTTATTTTATTTTATTTAAAATATTTATTAATCACAAACTAAAGCATGTTTTCTTATTTGTAATTATTATTTTTCCCATATGCAATTTTGTACAAATTTAATCCATTGATTGATAATATGATTAACTTGTCTTAAGATTTATTTAACAGGGTGACAGCCCTAAATGAAACTTACTAAAGGCTTCTCTAGATAAATAAAGGTTGTTATTTTTTAAAATTACAACGTCATCAAACAAATTATGCACGAAACATCTGATATCATACTAGCTTATACCCTTTTACAATAAACAGTTCCTTAGAAAAGTTATTTTTAAAAATGAAAACTGTTATATATATATATAGCGCATGCATGCTTTAGGATAGTGCTTGTAAATTATTTGCAACAAAAAATGTTATGCTTAAAATATTTATCAAGCCCCTGAAGCAATAGCTTCTTTTGAGGCAGCAAGTTTGCTAACTTAAAAAGGCCTAATCTTTGGCAAAAAAAAAGAGGAATTTGGTGTGAAAACTCTCTTTAAGAAGTGTTTCCATGTTGTCTCCTACACAACTGTGTCAACAATTCCACCAGCTGGCACCATTTGGCTTTTTATTTACATTTGTCCTGGGTTAATCTAGGTCAGGGGTTCCCAAATTGGTCAGCAGGCTTCATTCAGGTGGTCCTAAGCAGATCTGTAAAAAATACAATTAAAATCATACATCTAGCACAGCACATTACAATTGTTACAAAAGGCAGAATAATTAGAAAGTGGTCCACCAAGACCCTCAGCAATTTTCAAGAGGTCCATGAGGAACAAAAGTTCAGGCATCACTGATCTAGGGGATTCTGATGTTAAATATTAATATTCTGAGGAATACTAATAATATTATGCGGATTCCAAGTGTTAATTTCTACCATGTTTGGGCAAGACACCTGGATCTGATATAAATAACCCCAATAGGTAAAACAGGTCTTCTTCTTCTTTGGCGATCACCCAGGTGGCGCTGTGGGTTAATCCACAGAGTCTAGGGCTTGCTGATCAGAAGGTCGGCGGTTCGAATCCCTGCAACGGGGTGAGCTCCCGTTGCTTGGTCCCAGCTCCTGCCCACCTAGCAGTTCGAAAGCACATCAAAGTGCAAGTAGATAAATAGGGACCGCTCCGACGGGAAGGTAAACGGCGTTTCTGTGTGCTGCTCTGGTTCGCCAGAAGCAGCTTTGTCATGCTGGCCACATGACCCGGAAGCTGTCTGCGGACAAACGCCGGCTCCCTCAGCCTATAGAGCGAGATGAGCGCCGCAACCCCAGAGTTGGACACGACTGGACCTGATGGTCAGGGGCCCCTTTACCTTTACCTTTACCATAGCCAAGTAAGATTGTTTTCCATAAACACGGTTTTAACAATAAGTCCGTAAGTGACTGTGGAGGCCAATTCTGGATCCACACGTCCTTCCACAGTGGGGGCATTGGTTTCCGGGTGGGAGTTGATCACGGTGTGGATTTGCCAAGCGTGCTTTCCTCTTAGCACTTTTCTCCCTTGTGTCCTGAGTTTGAGTGTCTTCAAAGCCCATGACGCCTTTGGTAAAGGCTGTTCTCCAACTGCAGCGCTCTGTTGACCACCAGCATTACGCTTTCCATTTTTAAGTTCGGAATAGAGTAGTTGCTTTGGAAAATGATCATCAGGCATCCGCACAACATGACCAGTTATTGATGTTGAAGAATCATGGTGATCTTTGCTTCTTCCAGTACACTGATATTAGTTCGCCTGTCTTCCCAAGTGATGTGTAAAAATTGTCGGGGACACCACTGATGGAATCTGTCGAGGAGTTGGAGATGGCGTTTATAAGTGGTCCATGTTTCACAAGCATATAGTAAGGATGGTAGCATAATAGCTTTGTAAACAAGCATTTTGGTTTCCCTGCGAATGTCCCGGTCCTCAAACACTCTGCACTTCAATCGGGAGAAAGCCGCACTCGCAGAGCTCAGGCGATGCTGGATTTCGGCATCAATGTTGGCCCTTGTGGAAAGGTAACTGCCTAGGTAGGAGAAGTGATTGACATTTTCCAACGTTACACCATTGAGTTGGATTTGTGGTGCTGCAGAGGGGTTATTTTGTACTTCTTGGTGTAGCACTTTGGTTTTTTGGATGTTGAGTGATAGGCCAAGCTTTTTGTAAGCTTCTGCAAAGATATTTAGGATGGTTTGGAGGTCATCCTCTGAGCATGCGCACACTACGTTGTTATCAGCATACTGAAGCTCTATGACAGAAGTTACACAGGTAAAGTAATACAGGTAAAGGACCCCTGGATGGTTAAGTCCAGTCAAAGGCGACTATGGGGTTGCGGCACTCATCTTGCTTTCAGGCAGAGGGAGCTAGTGTTTGTCCACAGACAGCTTTCTGGGTCATGTGGCCAGCATGACTAAACCACTTCTGGACTGGTGCAATGGGACACCATGACAGAAACCAGAGCGCATGGAAACGCTGTTTACCTTCCCACTGCAGCGGTACCTATTTATCTGCTTGCACTGGCGGGCTTTTGAACTGCCAGGATGGCATGAGCTAGGACCGAGCAATGGGAGCGCACTCTGTTGCAGGGATTCGAACCACCAACCTTCTGACCTGCAAGCCCAAGAGGTTCAGTGGTTTAGACCACAGCGCCACCCGTGTCCCTATATAATCCCAATACAAGTGGTATGAAAATGACAGTAATGTCATAGTTAGATAATTACTCTTTGATGGTTAATATATGCCCCATGTGACCTGCTTGGTTCTTCTCCAGAAGACTTCTATCTGCTGACATTGGGGAGAATTCTTTGAAGGTAGTCCACCACTGGTTTTCAACCCCAGTCCAACTCGCTCATATTATAAGATCTGGTTCCCCCTTCTCCTGGCGGGGTTGTAAGGTACAGCCTGGAAAATGGGAAAGGAAGTGTTGTTTTCCTTTTCCCCACCTAAAACCTACTTGTTGAGACAGAAAATTTTAAACCTCATAAGATACTAAGGTGTTAGCGGTTCAAACAATTCCCTTTCGATCCCACTCCCCTATGTTGTTGTTTTTCCCCACAGTCCATGACATTCCACAGGTCTTAGAAGCTCACAGGTCAGTCATTTGGGACATTTAAAAATATTTTTCTTTTTACATTTAAAAACTAATATACTTCTGCATACCGGGGGAATTCTCCTGAGTATGAAGAAACCACTATCTTATTTCTGTTTCATTTTCAAACTATTAGGTCCTGGGCCACCCAGGTTTGGCATCACAGGAAATTAGATTCTAATAACCATAAAAATACTACTGATACATGTCAAGTGGTCACACACATCCTGTACACAATACATTGACCCATTAGATGCTTTGTAACAGAAGCATTCGGTATATAGAATCCATGAACTGGTCAGAAGCAGAGGTTTTCCGGAGGGATAAGTAAATATGGTGTGAAACATGGAATGAGAGTTTGTCACTAAATGACACCTCTTGGTTCCAGAACCTTTCCTAGCTCGAATTCCAGTTACAAATTTGTTTTTTTTTTCATTGTTTAGCCATTACAAAAACCTTAGAAAAACATTTATTAAAATAAAACCAAACAATGAATTGCATTAAGATAAACTGCTTGTGTAAAAATGCTGCATATATTTGCATAAAGTCAGAATGAAAGCCCCATCACACCACCCAGCCAGGGAGGGAGGGATCCTTTCCAGATCCCCTCTCTCTAGTTTGCCCTCCCATCACGGGGGCGGCAGCAGGGTGTTTTGCCTTGGGTGCTGAGACGACTTGAGTCGCCCCTGTCTGTTAACTTCTGTGAGTCTGCCAGCATTGGATACAACCCATAGAAACCTGTGGCCCTGCAGAGGTTGTTGGAGTCCAGTACGGACAATGGTCAGGGAAGAAAGAAGTTGTAGTCTAGCAACATCCAGAGGACCACAGGTGGTGGTTGTGGTGGTGGTTGTTAATTGAATTTATATACCACGCGGGGGTCTCAGGGCGGTTCACAGAATAAAATCAAGATATAAAACCACAAAATACCTAATAAAAATAAAAACAGCAACCAAATACCCCACCCCCAAAAAACACATTTTAAAAGAGCATAGGATGTACATCGGATCAACCAAAGGCCTGGTTATAAAGGAACGTTTTTTGCCTGGAGCCTAAAAGTGTATAATGAAGGTGCCAGGTGAACTTCCCTGGGGAGAACATTCCACAGATGGGGAGCCACTGCAGAAAAGGCCCGTTCTCATGTTGCCACCCTCCAGACCTCTGGAGGAGGAGGCACATGAAGGAGGGCCTCAGAAGGTGATCTCAGGGTCCGAGTAGGTTCATATGGAAAGAGGCAGTCCTTGAGGTATTACGGTCCTGAGCCGTTTAAGGCTTTATAGGTCGAAACAGGTTCCCCACTTCTGCTTTAAAGGAAGTAAGTCACTAAATACCAGCATTTCTGGATCTGAAGGTGACTTGCAGAAAGGCACTCCTGCTCGCAGAAGGCAACCTTCTTGAATTCTAGCAATCCCCTTCTCTTGCTGCAGCCAACTCTCCCTACCCCATTCCCTATCATGCAGTCACTGGGAGAGATCATCAGGGAGAGATCATCAGGGGGTTTGGGCTGGGTGTCCATCAGTATGCGGATGATACCCAGGTCTACCTCTCTTTCAAATCAGAACCAGTGAAGGCGGTGAAGGTCCTGTGTGAGTGCCTGGAGGCGGTTGGAGGTTGGATGGCGGCTAACAGATTGAGATTGAATCCTGACAAGACAGAAGTACTGTTTGTGGGGGACAGGAGGCGGGCAGGTGTGGAGGACTCCCTGGTCCTAAACGGGGTAACTGTGCCCCTGAAAGACCAGGTGCGCAGCCTGGGAGTCATTTTGGACTCACAGCTGTCCATGGAGGCGCAGGTCAATTTTGTGTCCAGGGCAGCTGTTTACCAGCTCCATCTGGTACGCAGGCTGAGACCCTACCTGCCCGCAGACTGTCTTGCCAGAGTGGTGCATGCTCTGGTTATCTCCCACTTGGACTACTGCAATGCACTTTACATGGGGCTACCTTTGAAGGTGACCCGGAAACTGCAATTAATCCAGAATGCGGCGACTAGACTGGTGACTGGGAATGGCCGCCGAGACCACGTAACTCTGGTCTTGAAAGACCTACATTGGCTCCCAGTACATTTCCTAGCACAATTCAAAGTGTTGGTGCTGACCTTTAAAGCCCTAAATGGCCTCGGTCCAGTATACCTGAAGGAGCGTCTCCACCCCCATCGTTCTGCCCGGACACTGAGATCCAGCGCTGAGGGCCTTCTGACGGTTCCCTCACTGCAAGAAGCAAAGCTACAGGGAACCAGGCAGAGGGCCTTCTTGGTAGTGGCGCCCGCCCTGTGGAACACCCTCCCATCAGAGGTCAGAGAGATAAACAACTACCTGACATTTAGAAAATTCCTAAAGGCAGCCCTGTTTAGGGAAGTTTTTAATTTGTGATATTTGATGTATTTTAATGTTTGTTGGAAGCTGCCCAGAGTGGCAGGGGAAGCCCAGCCAGATGGGCGGGGTATAAATAATAAATTATTATTATTATTATTATTATTATTATTATTATTATTATTATTATTATTATCCCACACCTCAGGAGTGGCTTTGGGGCCTGCATTAAAGAGGAGCCAGGAAATCTCTGTGGTGTGGGTGGTGTTGTGTAAGCAGAGTTCCACTTGGATGTCCTTGGATCCAACCCATTACAGTGGTACCTCGCAAGACGAATGCCCTGCAAGACGAATTTTTCGCAAGACGAATTCGTTTTGCAAAAAATTCGTCTTGCAAATCGCGGTTTCCCGTAGGAATGCATTGAAATTTAATTGATGCGTTCCTATGGGCAAAAAAAAGAGAGGACATTCTGGTATGCCCCTATTCAGATGCTTTGGACTAAAGATGTTTTGGTGTCCTCCAGATGTTTTGAACTACATGGCTGGTGGTGGCTGCTCTCTATGGCTTGGTAGCATTGAGCAGCTCTGTTCAGCCCCTGTTCAAAACTCCAGTGGTGTTGATTCCCTATCCAATTTCTACCACTTGCCTCTAGCCTTCCTCCCTAGAGCTTCAGGATCACTTTGATGCTCTCAGCTTCTGGACATTTGCCAGCCTAGTTTACAACGTAGGTGTGTATGGTATTGAGATTGTATTTGTTGCTTTTATCAATTATCTTCCCATGGAAACTGATGGAGGCAACTGTACCTTATTGATCCTTTTCCATCTTCCAGCTGCATTTGCTGTCATTGATCAGGAGTTGTTGATGGCATGAGACATAGTTCATATTTATGGGATCACTCTGAAGTGGTTCTACCTGTTTCATGCTTGAAGATTTTAAAAGGTTATGATAGGTATTTCCTTATTGGTGCCTCTGGGTTTTCCTTATGGTAGCTGCAGCATTTATCTACTCCATATTACTGTATATGAATGGAATGAGTGGAATACTATAATTCTGATTTAAATAGAGGGCAAATCCAAAACTCCATGGATTATTAAAAAAAAGGAGAAGCTTTGAGAAGAAAGTGAGTTTCCAAGGCATGCTCTGGTTCATGGGGTCACAGAGAGTCGAACATGACTAAGACAACTAAACAACAACAAAATCCAATATCCTAAGAATACATATCCTAGGTACTTATGACATCACCTGGATTATACTAAAAAGGACATGTAAAACATCTTCTGGAAAGACCTAAATAGTAGGTACTTTGGGGAGCTATTGTAGTATTATGACTGTGCTACTGGAATGATTTTTGTTTGTTTGTTTGTTTCATTTATCTCTGGCATGGATGCTCTTGAAGCCAACCTAGACAGAGGAGCAACAGTGTACAGGAGTATAGCTGGCAATTTTTCATTTTTGGTGAACCTGCAAGCAACCAGTGAAGAGATTCACAATGACATTGAGATGTTGATGTAGCCATAGGATCGTAGAGACCAACTAAGTTTGTCATTGGTATGAGCTTTTGTATGCATGCACACTTCTTCAGCTACCTACCTGTAACTATCCATAGGATGTTGACCTTAGTCTAGTTGATGAATTCTTGCACTTCCACCTATACGTCAAACAAGCTCACCCTGAAAAAGCAAATTTCAGCCACCAAGATATGGATCAAATAATATTCCAGTAGAAAATTTGGACAGATGTTCCAAATGTGAAAACAATTATCAGATTGTTCCTGTGTTTAATGGTTACAAACTGTCATGGCAAAAGATAATTTTCTAGACTAAAAAGGATAAAGAATGTTCTCTGGTCAACAATGTGCTCAGATCATAGCTGCCAAGTTATCCCTTTTTTTAAGGGATTTTCCCTTATGCTGAATAGGCTTCCTCACGAGAAAAGGGAAAACTTGGCAGCTATGGCTCAGATTTGTCATGTGATCTAAGCATTTCATGCATAGAAAATGATAAAACTGTGAGTTGCTGATTTTAATTATACAATTGATAAGTTTGCATCCAAAAGAGGTCAAAAGAAATTGCTCTGACTTTCTATATACTGTAGTGTAATGTTATAACATAGCTATGATTCCCCTATGAATGTTCTGTGTGGTTATCTTCATTAATTCCATACTTTTGCAACCTTATTTAAGGCTATAAATTTATAAACAATCTTTTTATCAATGCTAAAATTTTTGCAATGCTCTACTTTCATTGAGTATGCAAAGAGAGAACGATGTTCCGTTTCTCGTGATCATATGATTAAGTTTCGACCTCCCAGGGTCTCCTAGCCCAGGGCTTCCAATTGCTTTAAACCAGGCCTGGCTGGGAGCTCTAGGTAGCAAAATGTAGTATTATGTTTCTTTATTTTCTGGATCTCCTGGCTATCAGTGAGTAGAACTAGGGTTGGCATATTTCAAACAGTGAAAAACTGGACAGAAAAGTTTTTTTTTAGTTTTGCCCAAAGTTGTTGAAGTGTTGTCGTTCTTTTTTGTTTTTTGCAAAATCACAAAAAATGCAATTTCTGAGCTATTTTTAATGGAAATTTAGCAAAAATGCCACTGCTGACATGGGCTGCCATACGTCCAGACATCTGCTGCTGACTGCAGTATTCTAGATATGTCCGAGAAATTCTGGACGTATGGCAACCCTAACAGAGCACCTTTTTACTAGCTATGGCTGATGCAACAGCTGCAGCCATTCCTGAACAGAGGTAGCTTAGCCACAGTGGTTCAGGCACTGGTAACACTCAATCACATTACAGTATTGCAAAGCACTCTGCGTAGTGCTACCCTGAAAGCTGGTCTGGAAGCTGCAGCTGGTGCAAAAGGCAGCAGCCCAGCTATTTACCAAAGCTGGTTACTGATAGCGTGGTGGCATCATTGCTGAAAAACCAGCACACACTTAATACGTTAGTGTTAGTTTATACATTCCTAAGCAAGTTGGGACCAGCCTACCCGAAGGGCCTCCTTTCTCCATATATTTCGACCCATTACTTGAGATCTGCTGGCTTTCCTTTAGAACGTCTGTCTGGTGGCCACAGGGATGAGGGCACTCAGTGCAATAACACCTATATTGTGGAATCTGTTGCCCTTGTATACTAGGCAGGCATCCTTTGCGTCTAGTTTTAGAAACCAGCTTAAAACATGTGGTTTTTTATTCTATCATTCCCATCAATTTACTATGGTCAACAGACCAGAAATAAGACCAAAAATAAAACCATACAATGCAACATAATTTTAAGTACAGTACTGTATAAGGAAAAATACAAAATGAGGTATAATACAAATGCAATCAGCTCAGATATATGTATAAACAAGATGACCAATGAACTAAGGAGCACCCCAAAATATTTAATGTGTTTGCCTTCTCGATTGCTTTTGGGGCAGATATGGCAGGGTTTGTCCTCATAATGACCAGGGTGTGGAATCCATGGAACATGCTCTTTTATTTTATAATTTTTAGACTGGATTTTTTAGATTTTTAGCGTGTCAGAAAATGATACTCCTTTACGGGTCAAACTACCAGGAAGGTTACCGTAGCTCAATGTTACAATAAAATACTTGCTGGGAGATAAAATGCCATTGATAGTGGCCACATTTTTTATCAGTGGCTTTGAGAACAAGGAGGTAATCAGCCATCAGAAGGCAAACACATTAAATCTGTCCAGAGTAAAAGCCATTTGATATTTAACTACCTACGATATAATTCAAATTATTCCTAAAACAAGCAACTAGCTGAAAAGTATCATCATAAGAAATACCTGAGGAACAAGATGAGCAGGTTGCATATAAGCAAGTCAAAGGGTCCTGAAAATAAACAGATCATACATGGTTTTTGCTTCACCAAAGCTAATGCAGAGGCAAATCCCAAATGGATAAGGAATGAGGGTTATAGTCCAATGCAACAAATAAAACTTATTTATTTACATATGCATTTATGTATTTATTTATTTACAAGCCACAGATTTTAAAAAATACTTAAAACAAAAAAACAATACAATCCTTAAAGTACACAACAAATCGCTTGAAAAACCCTACTAAGAGAAGCATCCACATTCAGGGCTTTCCTTCTCCAGGCAGGTCTCTCTTCTTCATCTCCTTCTCTTTCATCACGTGATGAAAAGATTATTGTGTGGCAATACCCAAGGCCTCCCCGGAAGAAACAACGACACAGGACACATAGCATAAGGTTAATGGGTCGAATAGGCCACAACTTTATTGATTACGGGAGTAGAGAGGTATTGGCATAGGCATTGGATCTAACCGACTATATCTGACTCCAGCCTGCTCTGCTGGCAGTCTGTGAAGGGTTAACCACCGCTGGATGGGTCCTGCGATGCACATCAACCAGGTACCCATCCTGGGGCCACCTCTCGGGGCGTGCCCTCTGGCCCTCACCTACCACGGTGTAGGACTTGGCAACGCCCAGGACTCTTCCGCATTTTGGGGAGGTGATGGCAGCAACCTCCCCCCCACACCTGCACCTTCTTGAGATAATCCAATGCCTACCGCCAAAACCAAGTTGTGACGATTTGCTACGAGGTAGGCGAAAACCACCAGGCCTGAGCCAATTTGCCAAGTGGGAAAATTCCTACCAAGCCCCTCAACGGCGGCAATCCATAGCAATGTCAAGAAGAAAACCTGCCTGAATGGGGGGAGGAGGGTGGGAGAAAAAGCTTGAGGTGAGTCGAAGAACAGAGGCCGATTCCCTACCGTGGGCTCACCTATATCGATTAGCCACGCCCTCCTGGAGTGCCCCGATTAGGCACACCACAGGCGTGCCGCGGCAGGGACCCAGCCAATGGAAGGGGGGAATGCTAACCATTCCCCCCCCCCCACGTGAAGGCCTCGTGAGCCCACAACATCTCCTCCCCCCGATGCGGGAAGAGATCTTGTTAACTAGCCAGTTAACACAATGAAGAAATGGAACTCTTTTATACAGAATACAGTAAGTTAAAAATTGGAATTGCTAACTGCACTACACCCTTTTTTCTTTATCTTTTCTCCACTGTTTTAAATACCCCCCTCACTATTTATGGCTTGTATTTAAATTTAACAAACAAATAAATAAGAAACGGGAGGAAGCTCTATGTACAAGGACCCCCACACACCTGAAAAGGCCCTTTCTTGGGTCCCCACACTTTGTGCCATATACATTTGTTGCAACCACTGCAATAGCTATCAGTAGTTAGGCACCAAAACAATCCTACAACATTTTTTTTTATTTACACATGCTTACCCTGTGACTCAGTTTTTTTTTTTTTTAACTTTTGATTTTATATTAACTTTATGTATACCACCCTGATTTGGGGTTGCTGTTTTCTTAGTGGTATTGAAATGTAGGGATAAATTAGTAAATAAAGTGAACCTTCAGGTTGTAATGCTCTTGAAATGCTATGAAAACTAGAATTCTGTTCTAGCTGCAATATAGGCAACTAAATATGGTTTTTTACACTTTCAGTTGTAAATATATTTTCAGGTATTTCTATAGATGTATTATGCAATCACTGCATATGCATAGGTATACATTTGCATCTATTGTTGCATGTATATGTATGCAAAGTCACCTATCCTTAAAGGTAAAGGTAAAGGGACCCCTGACCATTAGGTCCAGTTGTGACTGACTCTGGGGTTGCGGCGCTCATCTCACGTTATTGGCCGAGGGAGCCGGCGTACAGTTTCCAGGTCATGTGGCCAGCATGACAAAGCCGCTTCTGGAGAACCAGAGCAACACACGTAAATGCCGTTTACCTTCCCGCTGTAGTGGTACCTATTTATCCACTTGCACTTTGACGTGCTTTTGAACTGCTAGGTTGGCAGGAGCTGGGACCGAGCAACAGGAGCTCACCCCGTCACGGGGATTTGAACCACTGACCTTCTGATTGGCAAGCCCTTGGCTTTGTGGTTTAATCCACAGCGCCACCCGTGTCCATAGCTGCCAAGTTTTCCCTTTTCTCGCGAGGAAGCCTATTCAGCATAAGGGAATTTCCCTTAAAAAAGGGGAGAACTTGGCAGCTATGCCCGTGTACCACCTATCCTTACACTTATGTAATTGCTTGTCCTTATAACTATAGTCGTGTTTACATCCAGATGAAAATACCCATATTAGGCTGAATAAGAATGCTTTAACAACTCTTTGTATCATGATTTAATTGCCTAATATTGGGCAGAAACATGTTAATAGGTAAAGTTAAAGGGACCCCTGACCATTAGGTCCAGTCGTGACCGACTCTGGGGTTGCGGCGCTCATCTCGCTCTATTGGCCGAGGGAGCCGGCGTATAGCTTCCAGGTCATGTGGCCAGCATGACTAAGCCGCTTCTGGCGAACCAGAGCAGCACCCGGAAACGCCGTTTAGCTTCCCGCTGTAGCGGTACCTATTTATCTACTTGCACTTTGATGTGCTTTCAAACTGCTAGACAAAAATAGTCTCAAACCATTTCCCCCCCATGGACCACTTGAAAATTGCTTAGGGTCTTGGTGGACCACTTAATTTTTTTTATGCCTGTTGTAGCAATTGTAATGTAATGTGCTAGATACTATTATTTTTATTGTATTTTTATTGCTTCTTTAGGGCTGCCATATTTCAAACAGTGAAAATCCAGACAGAAAAGTTGAGCTTTGTCTCTGACTTCAGAATGACATATGGCAACCCTAGCTTGACTTCTTCTTTTGTATTTTATTGTGGTACAATTTGAATTCTGTAGAATACTATAGAATTCAAATTGTAAGTGTTCTTCACAGATATGCAATGGTTTGTAGACCACTGGTGCTCCACAGGCCATAATATGAGAACCCCTGTACTAGGGTTGCCATATTCCCAAAAGTTAAAATCCGGTTTCCCCGAACATTCCACCGATTCAGCAAAAATCTACCCAGGCTCCATTTTTCTGAGTGATTCCCAGATGTGTCCAGGAAAACCAGGTGTATGGCAGCCCTACCCTGGACCAGATCACAATTTAAATTTGAAATGGGGTACATCTAATACTTTCCATAATAATTAAGTTCAGTTCAATTTATTGTGTCTAGTGAACAGCCATTGCACACATGAAAATAATAACAACAAGAATATAGCTACGAATAGTAGTTGACATTTCTATCCCCTGTCCTTTACAGGATAAATATTTTCCCATTTCCCCTTTAAGTTTTATTACACAAATTTGTAAAGCCTTTGCAATAAATTTGGATGTTCAATAGGATATATACCTCTCCACATCAGACAGCAAAAAACAGGTCTTTGCAAGAGACGCTATTCCCTTCTGCGATCTTTACAATGGATGGATGTAATTGTTTCTAAGATCATTATAAAAAGGGCATTCGAGGAGTACATGAGTTATGTCTTCTATAGACAGAGAGTTCCTTCTTAGGAACTCCCTTATGTTGGCCTGTCCGATCTGCTAACGCAAGGGCATTTAGTCTTGCCTGAGTAAAAGCTACTACCCTCATTTTAGCATTTGGCAAATCTACCAGGTATCTTGGCAGGGATGGATACAATGGAATAAAAAAAGCATAATTTGTTTGATTGGCAGATCTTGATCGCAGCAGTTTCTGACTGCATCTTGGTGTCTTTAAGCCTTTGGAGTATTAATTCTTTAGCTCTGTCAAAACTCTGTGTCACAAGAAAGGAGGCAGAGAGTCCCAACCTCATGGCAGCAGATTGCATTTCACGTTTCCATGAGTTTGGGGTCATGTCTTGCAAAACTGTCATGAGGGATTCTGATACATGATTAAAAATAGTTTTTAACAACAAAAAAAGCAGAGCTATACATTGGCTTTAATGGGCATTACACCCAGTTATGCATGGAATAGTGCTATTTTTGTAGAGGTGGAAGTGGCAGGAGTCTGTGCAAAAAAAATATTTTGCGCTCTCTCCAGTGAGTCTAAATTGGTCATGGCCCACAGTGGTGCTCCATAATACAACTTTGGCAACACCCTGGTCTTGTAAAGTTCTAAAATGGGCTGCACCAAGTTGCCCCCTATTGTATGGTGGAATCGTAATAGTCCATTTAAAGTTCTACCAGCTAACAAGGTGCTTGATTGAACCTGTGCAGACCATTTGGCTATCCACTGAAAGACCAAACAGAGATACTTGAATGAGAATACGTGCTCCAGTGTATTTCCATTGAGTGACCAATTGTAAGATTTGCCACATATCATAACTTTTGGGTTTTTTTGTAATTTATAGTGAGATGTTCATTCTTGCAGTACAAGCTGAAAAATTATCATTAATAACAATAATGTCCTGCAGTTAGTGACAACTATCACTAAAAATAAGCCTTCCACATTCAAATATAGCTTTATTACATTTATATCCTGCTTTTTCTCCAGGAAGCTCAAGGCTATGTACCTGGTGTCATACCCCACTCCAGTTTATCTTCACAGCAATCTTGTGAGGTAAGTCAGGCTAAGAGAGAGTCTCTCAGGGAACTTCAAGTAGAATGGAAATCTGGACCAGGGTTTTCCAAGTCTTAGGGCTCATTCACATGGGAGTTCATTTCCGAACACAATTCAAAGTGTTGGTGCTGACCTTTAAAGCCCTAGATGGCCTCAGTCCAGTATACCTGAAGGAGCGTCTCCACCCCCATCATTCTGCCCAGACACTGAGGTCCAGCGTCGAGGGCCTTCTGGCGGTTCCCTCACTGCGAGAAGCAAAGCTACAGGGAACCAGGCAGAGGGCCTTCTCAGTAGTGGCACCCGCCCTGTGAAACCCCTCCCATCAGAGGTCAGAGAGATAAACAACTACCTGACATTTAGAAAATACCTAAAGGCAGCCTTGTTTAGGGAAGTTTTTAATCTGTGATATTTGATGTATTTTAATGTTTGTTGGAAGCCGCCCAGAGTGGCAGGGGAAGCCCAGCCAGATGGGCGGGGTATAAATAAATATATTATTATTATTATTATTATTATTATTATTATTATTATTATTGTTCAATGTGCATTTGAGGCAACTTATGTCTCTTTTTCATTTATTCATTTAGTTAGAGGTTTCCACAATGCGCTCCCCCTGCTAAATTCAGGTTTTCCTAATTGATGGATAACCCAATAAGGGGAAATATACCTATATATAACAATGCATGTCACTCGATTGTGGACATACTGAAGCACATAGAGAGGGTGGGTATTTTACATGTATGGTGACTTTTTGCTGGGTGCCGTCTATTGCTGCACTTCTGCCTTTTTCCACCTGTGGTTGTTGAAGACTTGTTCATGGTAGTTTTGTTTTTTAAAACAGCTATTTTGCACAGAACAGCTCCTACACAAATCAGCTGCATTAATAATAATAATAATAATAATAATAATAATAATAATAATACCTTACCCTATCAGGTACAGGAGACAGGAAAGCAAAAAGGAAAGGAAAGAAACAGCAGTCTGTCATGTGAGTGACTCCTATGTAAATCTAGAATATTTGAAAGCTTGTATTATTATTTTTAAAAAAACAAACAAACAAACAAACATTTGCATCCACAGGTAAACAAATACCCACCAACACCTCAGGTTTCCTGACTTGAAGCAAAACACATATAGACACACAGACACACTATTTTAGCTACACTTTTGTGCAAAATTCTTATACTGGGAACTTTATATTTCAATTTTTAAAAATAAAACAAAATATGCTGTCCACAATTTGTGTGCATGCCCACAACTAGACCTAAGGTTTCCCAAACCTGCGGTGGGCAGGGAAGCACTAAGCGAAGGAAGGTGACAACTGCACACAGTGCAAATCCATTCCATCAACTATGGCCCCCTAGTCTCAACTAGAGCCAGGGCCTTTCCAGTACTGGCCCCGACTTGGTGGAACGCTCTGTTACAAGAGACCAGGACCCTGCAGGATTTAACATCTTTCTGCAGGGCCTGCAAGATGGAGCTGTTCTGCCTGGCCTTTGGTTTGGACTCAGTCTGACCCTTATGCTTCCCTCCCCTTATGGTTTTGTTTTATGGGCTACTACTAAAATGAGGCTGCATTTTAAATTGTATTTTAACCCGTATTTTAATTAACTGTTTTTTCTTTTTCTTTTACGTTTTTTTTGTAATTTGATTGGTGTTAGCTGCCCTGATCCCGGTTCTGGCCGGGGAGAGTGTGGTATAAATAAATAAATAAATAAATAAATAAATAAATAAATAAATAAATGGTGTGGAATGTGGATGGGAAACACTGAGACCGAAATCACCTTCCTTCATTTAGTGCTTCCCTGCCCACCGCAGGTTTGGGAAACCTGAGGTCTAATTGTGGACATGCACACAAAATGTGGACAGCACCTATTGTTTTATTTTTTTAAAAGGCACACAAATGCACGCATGGAAAAGGCAACCAACTGATGCCTCAATTATATTCTTGAATATTGTGCAGGATTTGATATGTTGCCTAGCATGTATTGCTCGTTATGTATTAACTACCGTTATCTGTTACTATGTATTGCTTACGATTTTGAATTGTAGTTATATAACTGTTCTTAATTTTTTCGTACCGTCTGGATATTGCACTATGTATTTACATTATATTGTTTATTCTGTTCTGTGTTGTAAACAGCTGCGTTGTTTTTTGAGGAAGGTGGTATACAAATTTTTCAAAAGTAATAATATTCTGAAGGTGACACTCCAAACCTTCCCCACAGCTGGCATGAGATAGCAACAGGAGAACTCTCATTATGCCTTGATGGTGAGTTTCCCAAGGGCATGTAGATGTCCACTCTTGGGAGTCCACAGTGATGAGCTACATCTACCTGGAAGGATCAGGATCGTGCCTAATCTTGGAATTAAGGGGGGGGGGGCTTAGAACTCTCCCCTCCCCTCCGCCCCCGCTGCAGAAAAATACCATAACCGTAATATAATCAAACATGTGGCTACAACAGCGAAGTGAATTAAAGCTGAAGTGCAAAATGACACGTGGTTTAAAAAAGCAAAAAACTTATGTTCCGGAAACTTGGGACTGAATCGAAGGGGGGCCTCCTGAAGAAGAGAGCTGTTTACAGATTCTTTCTGAAATTTATCGCACGGGGAAAGTTCTTCAGTTTTTTAAGCGAAGTCGTGGAGCGCCATACACCGGAAAGACAAGAACCGGAACCGCCACTTCCTCTGTTCGACTCTCCAACTTTATTAACTTTTTTATTTTTGAAATCAGGCTCGCACTTTCGGTTGTAAATGTATGCAGCCTTTTAGAAGAAGACTGGGTCTGTTCCCCCGCCCGAGTTTATTCCTCCCAGCTCCCCACCCCATTTAATACCTTCCTCTGTTGCAGAATCACATGAAAAAACTGGGCTGGGGTTAAGAGCTTTCTAGTTTGAACTCGGCCCTCCAAGTTCCTTTATCCGAGTTCCTTCCAGGCTTGGGCAGCCACGGGAAGCCAAAAACATTTTTTGGGGGGTGGCCGGGAGACACCTACTGATTCCTTCACCTCATATTAGCAGTAGATGTTGCTGTCCCCTTTCCAACCCACACATTTTGGGAGAAGGGTTGACGAGAGCCTCCTAATGTGCCGATAGTATTTACTTAAAGTTTCTGTAATATTGTGTTGTTTTTTAAAGACCCTTTCGCTCTTCCTCTCCTCCCCTTTCAGCGAGCTTTCTTTCACCCCCCTCCCCTTCCAAATATCCCTCACTGAATCGTTTGTAATTTTTTAAAATCTCCCTCTTCAATCGGCTCCGCTTTGCACGCCTCCCTATTTATTTTCCAGCTCTGAGACTGGCTCTCTTCCTCTCCCCCTACCCGCTTTTTCTTTCTTTCTTCCCTTCAAAAAATAAAAAAAAATTGCACGGTGCCAAGCTTGGGAGTTTTCTCATATTCGCCTCCCCTTTTCTGCAGCCTCCCTCCCCAGCCCCATCAGAGGAAATATTACAATGTTGCAAGCTGACGTAAGGACATTACAAGGAAAGGGCTACATTTCGGAGTGTTTATGAAAAGCCTCGGTACTGTACTGTCACCAGGGGGCATGCAATAGAATGCATTTCGTCCAGCATTTGGAATAATGATCATTTAGCAACCACAACTACCACCAACACCACCACCAAAAAAAAAAAATCTGGAGGGGGGGGAGAGGGAGAGAGCGAGCTTCCAGTGCGCTTTGGAGTCCGCGCCAGACAGAGGAGCCATGCAGCCAAACTTTCGGGAACCCTAGGTTATTTTTCCTGACATTGCAAGCTCGCCCTTGAGGATCGCTTCTTGAAATCTCCGGGTTTTGTTTTGGCTTTTCTCTCGCCCCGATCCTCGGCGACCTCTCCCGCCGTCTCTAGGCCTGGCGGATCGGCTTCCCTTCGGCAACGGAGGAGAGGACCAGGAGAGGATCTACCTTAGCAGCGAGGAAGCTGCAGCGAGACGCCCTGCCTGCCTGCCTGCCTGCCTGCTCTGCCTCGGTTCTGCCTGCCTCCTCTCTCTCTCCCTCCTCTCTCTCGCATACGCGCACGCAGAGCTCGCTTGCCTTGGGAGTCCAGTGTTGTTTTGAAGGGAGCTAACATGGCGACGGTGCCCGTCTATTGCATCTGTAGGCTGCCCTACGACGTAACCCGCTTCATGATCGAGTGCGACGCCTGCAAGGACTGGTTTCACGGCAGGTAACACAAAGCGACCGGGCCTCCCCCCCCCCTGCTCTGGGGCACACAGATCCCCCTCCTCTCGCTCGGGGGCCTTTCGCCTCTTCGGCTCGCTAGGGCACGAGAGAGCGAGAGCGAGCGAGAGATGGTGGCGGGGCTCGCAGGAGCTGCTGCTGCTGCTCCTCCGTGCAGTTTTCCAACAGGCCTTTTTGGAGAAGAGGAGGAGGAGCCACTCTCCCCATTTCCCTCTCTTGTATTTTTTTTGTATGTGTGTGCGTTGTTTTGTTTTGTAAATTGTCGAGCCCGGGCACACACAATGGGCTTCCCCCCCCTCCCCACATCGGGGCTCCAGTGTCAAGGGGCTGCGGGTGGTGGCGGCGGCGGCGGCACTAGCGGGGGGAGAGCTATTGTCCTTTCCTCGGGGAGGGGAGGGCTTGGCTGGCTGCTAGCTGAGGAAGGGGTTTTTATTATTAAGGTTATTTTGTTCCTAGCTCGCCGCCAGCCCCGTGGGGGTCTTCATGGGCGGTTGGGCGGGTGGCCGAGGCGAAGATTTAAAGCTGGCTGCCCGCTCTCACTTTCTCCAGAGAAGGAATGGAGAGCGCGCGGGAGGGATACGAGGGCGGGGGACGGACGGACGGTGGTTGTCGAGGGGAAAGCGCTTCCTTCCACACGACGTCTGGCCAAAGGAGGAAGGGTCCCTACAGGGCGGGCGGGAGCTCCTAGGTCTGCGAACCGGCCGGGGTGCGTGTGTTGAGGGGCGGGAGTCCGGCTTGTTGGCGAGCCCGCTCTCCCGCGCTGTCGGCGGCCCCGTCGCCTCGCGTCTTCCTGAGAGAAGGAGGGGCGGCCGGGGCTGGGGGGTGTTTCCTCACACGCGGGCGAGAGAGGGCGAGCGGGGGCGGGGGTCCCGAGCGAGGCGACTGAAGGAGAGAGAGGACGAGCCCGCGCTGCTGGGCTGGGCTTCCCCCGGGAGAGGAGCGGCCAGGCGGGCCAGTGTGGACTCGGGCGCAGCCAAGGAAGGGAATCCCCCGCCGCGCGGGCTCCAGAAGCCCAGAGCTGCTGGCGCCACTTTTGCTTGGGCGCGGAAGGAGCGAGCAAAACGCCAGGAGGACCCGCTCTTACCCTCCAAATAGAGAGAGAGAGAGAGAGAAAGGCCGGGGGGTGGCAGGAGGAGAGACGCTTCCTCTCCTCTGCGCCCTGAGATAGCGCCGCGCTGGGCAGGCGCCCACAGCGGCTGCCACGTCCTCCTCCTGCACTTCGGGTGCCCCTCTTCTGCCTCCCCTCACTTCTTTTAAAACATTCCATTTTAAGGGGTGGAAAATGGATCTGCCTCCTTGAAAACACACACACACACACACCCGGCCGCCGCGGGCGGGATCCGCAGGAAAAGGATTGGGGTTGACTGCAGTTCTCTGGGATGGTGGTGGCACTGGCAGCTTTTTGACTGCTTCTCCTCAGCTACATGGAGATCGTTTCAATTCTCCCCGTCCTCAGTTGTTGTGGAATCTGAGACAATGTAACGCGCAGGTTGGGGGGGGGCTGGAAACTTCCCTGGCCACACGCTCCTATCTCTATCTATCCATTTATCTGATATGTCAAGGGCGAGGGTGAAGAGCCCTCCTCCCTCGCTCCCCCTTTCGTGGTGCTTCTTGTCTGCAATTGTCACTCCACGCTGAGTCGTCCTGATTGCCTGATGGCAGAGCTGATGGTCCTGATCTTTGTGTCTCTCCGTGGAGGGTTTGTGTGGCAGGAGGCGGGAGGCAGGCAGGCGCGCCGTTCATAAATAAATAAAGAATGAAATAAATGGGAGCTGCAGGCAGGAGGGGGAAAGACTCCAGCCAGATTCCCTAGGAGGTCAGTCTTCTCTTTGGTGGGAGGATTGCGGGGGGGGGGGAAGAGAAACAAATCTTGCGGATATTACCTGAAGAATGCCTCAGATGGAAGCAAACGCCATTGAAATGTCTTGGTGCTTCCTTGCTGTGGGTATGAGCTGCCAAAATTTAAGCAATGTTTTCTGTTTTCTTAAAAAAATGTTCTCACGTGTGCTCTGTCTCATGCAGATCCGCAGGACTTGGAAATGTTTAATGTTGTCTGGGTTGTTTAAGCTCCGGGTAGGAATTTCGCAGCTTGAGTATGTGAAGGCTTCTGACTGGTTGTTATTTTCCTTCTGACTTGCTGCTCTTGTAAAACTGAACTTCCCTTGCAACTTGGTTCCTGACAGCAGCAGAGAAGGTATTAAAGACAGGTTGGTCCTCTTGCTTACTCAGGTTCAAGGGCAAGGGGGAATACAGAAGGTTGCTCTAAAGTAACAGTAAGGACGAGTTAGGATAACTTTGCCGTTGCTTTCTTGATGTTGTTTTTTGTTTTTGCTTTTTAAATTGGCTGTATTAATTTATCTGTCTTATGTTTTTGTCAAGCATTGTGTGCTGTGACTTGTGAAAAGGCCACTGCTGTAGAAATAAGTATATCATTGTCAACAGAAAACTGATAAGAGTGAAGAACTTGATATGATCGACATTGGAGCTCCTTTAATAGAAAGCCGTTGTGGGGTAGTGGTGGGCATGTCTGAGATGGAGGGGGGAAACCCAAGTTCAAATCCTTTCCCATTAGCTCACTGGGACAGTCACAATCTTACTCAAAAAATGGTAACTGTTATAGAGAGAGGAGTACAGTATGTGGTAACCAACCACAGACATGTAAACGTTTGCATAAGTTTAAGGTATACAGTAAATATGCTGTGGTTAAAGGTATGGCATTTGTTTGGTCAGGATTATTTTTTGTTTTTGTCATTATTTTACCTGCCTACATTTATAGTTCTCTTTCCCCCACACCTCCTTGCACTCAAGGTAGCAACAATGAGATACAAAAATACAATGAAAACAAAGGCATTTTTCCTCCTGAGAAAATCTGTTCCTTCTTATGTTCCTTCTTATGTATGGTGCATTTTCCCTGCTTCACAAAGATAAACAAATCTGGCTTATCCGTTTGGAGGCTGATTATGCAATTGCAAGATGAAAACCTTGAACGAACAGTAGGGCACCAAGGCCAGTGATTGTTACTTGGTGACAATGTGCAAGTGAGCCTTCTATCAGTGATAACAGTGGCCTTACAAAATTACCTAAGGTAATTTGTGAGAGAGGGACAGTAAAGACCTTTAAATGCTTCTTAAAAATTTGAATGTATCCAGCTTTTCTGGTTTATTACTCTTTTTAAAAATCTTATTTATTTCCGTACTGTTCCATTTTATTTGTAATATACGGTTGTGTTGTGTTTTTGACTCAGTTTCTTCCAGTTTTTGAGAGATTTTATTAAAAGTTGTATTTTTATTGTTTTTATGTAAACTGCTGACAGATTTCATTAAGTGGCATAACGTGTGTGTGTGTGTGTGTGTGTGTGTGTGTGTGTGTACAACCTAGTACGTGACTCACTTTTATATTGTGTCCATGATATAATGTTTGATACTCTGTTCCTGCCATCCTCTTACCCATTTTTAAGGGTTAAGGACAATAAAGTTGGATACATACAGAACGTATAAGCATATGCGCGATGGGCATGATATAAGCTGGTCTTCTGCCCAATTCCATCACAAATAGAGGAATGTAGGGGAGTGTTTGCGTGAACCAGCGCTAGGTTGCTTTTTGTACCCAGAAAGGGGGTCTGTTCCCATCAATGTTAATGTCTGCTTACTTTACTTTGCTTGCCTTATGCTTTTGTGGGCCTATAATGGCACGTATTTGAATAGATAAGCAGAAAATGAATGTGCATGTCCATCATAAACAAGTCTTGTGTGGAAAAAGACTGAGAAATGAATGACTGGGTGGGATATACAGTATAAATAAATATGAAGGAAATTGTGAGGTGGCAGATGTTTTCCACCTTGTGTTTAACTGAAAATCATAAAGATATTAAATAAAAACAACGATGGGATGTTGTTATAGCTCTCTTAACTTTTCATAGGAAGCTGCCAGGATAATACTCTGCACACAGGAAGTTGTAAAACCTAATCTGAAGACAAAAAGCTGTTGCAATGAAATTTTCTCCAGAGGAAATAATGATATTCTTTTCAGTAGTTCTTCATTAACTGCTAGCATCAAAATTGTGTGTGTGTAAGAAAAAAGTGACATACAATTATAACTAATCTAACTGATGAATGAGAAACTTGTTTGAAAGTATACTTGATTATAGGTTTTCAACATGTGTTCTTTACATGATCTGCAAGTGAATTCAGCATTCTGTTTACATTAATGCTGAAAATACTGTTTGATTTGTTACTATATGCATTTATATTATAAGCTTTGCTTGTTAATAGACTTCATAAACTACTATCAAGGATGAAGTGTGAACACCATAGTATAAGACAAATACAAAGGGAAAATTGTGTAGACTTTTAGGACACACAATTCACAGCCTGTGGATTTGTGATCTTAGTACTTGTTAATGAATAGGTTCTTGTCTGTCTCAGGATCTTGGTCAGGAAAGATGCAAAGCCACTTGAACAAATCAGTAAAATTTAGAAAATTTCAAATAATCTATCATTTGGCATTTCCAGTTTACCAGTTTGAACAATTAAAATCTTCCAATTTTGATGGAACATTTCTTTACCAGGTTATGTCAGAACAGTCCATGGCATTTAGTTTTATATTCTGGTTTAATACTGGTTTGCAGAGCTGAAATCAGTTTGTCAGCACCCAGCTGAACCCCCAAATAACCAATGCAGATTCTGGGTTCAAGGATCTGTCAGTTTTGTAGCAGTTTAATATGACTAAGTCTGATTGAAAGCAATAGGATTTGAAGTTACGCACATAGTCAGTTTGTTTTATTTCCATATCTCTTGCATCCTTTCAGAATGTTGTCCATATATCAAATGTTTATTCAGATAGACTGATGTACAATAATGAAGAACATGCACTCTTCAATAGGTAACACATTCTTGACTCAGCATGACTGTTGACTAAATATTCATTGATTTTCAAAAACCTCTAAGTGCACACATGTTCTTAAAAACAAAAAGATAGATCAGAAAAATGTAACATGTAGATATGGTAGCTCCAATGCCCAGTTGGCTCTCCTTTGCCTATGAGAAGTCTCCCATTCACTTTCAAGGGAAGAAAAATGCTGCATTTGCAGTAAATCTTCTCCAGTGAAAGGGCTTCCCTGTTTGCAGAAATGCTCCAGTTTTTCATAAGGATGGGATATGGGTTTCTGGATTGGGAAATTAGGCAATTGTTTCCGATGAGTTAGCGCAGGTCTACACTTAAGGCAGACAATTTCTTCAGTAATGAGAGTTCCTTGTGCACAATCCAGAGGCCTTGTAAGGATGTTTAGAAATGTATGTATCTAACATTTTAAGGGGAAAAGTGTGCTTCAAATTCTTGCGCTCAGAGAGCTAATGCTGAAAATGTGAGGGCAACAACGTTAAAGGTTAAAAAATAATTGGTAAGAAAAATGTAATTCACTTCAACTCCACCGTGATTTTTTAGTTCATATATAAAGACTTCTGAAGAGCAGAGTTCAGTGTTCACATTTGACTTCTTGCAACGTAACATGTTGCAAGAGTGCAGCATGTTGTCCAGATGCATTAATACCAATGTCAATGAAAATGATATGGCAATTACATTAGAAAAAAAAATGCAAATAAAGTATGGCCCTCTGGCTCCAAAACAATGTTTAGACCTAGTACCGGAAGAGTGAGAAACATACTTTTAAAAGGGGGTGGTATTTCTCAGAATGCACGCAATCCTGCCAGTGTAGTAAAGAATGTATAGTAGCTGAAAGGTTGCCTCTTCCCATTGATGGATACCTGAACCTTGAGATCTTTGGAGGCACTTCTCCAGGTGCTCTGACCAAAGGAGATGGAGCTCATGGCTATTAGGGAGAGAGCCTTTTTGTTGGTGGCAGTCCAACTATGGAATGCTCTCTCTAGAGAGGCCTGCCTGGCACCTCTTTGGGTTCATTTCAGTGCCAGGCCCTTTCACCTGGCTTTTAAAATACCTTTTTAATATTTCAATATTTTAAAATTATGTTTAAATCTAGTGCTTTTATAGCTGATTGTTATATTTTAATATTGATATCTAAGCCACCTAGATAACATTGTTATTGAGTGGCATATAAATGTGGCATGTAAGTAATTATCATGGGCATCTTGGTGTCATTCCTATTAAGGAGCAGTTTGGAAAGCTGTATCAGTTTATTATCTGCAGAGGTTTGATAAGGTGAGATCAGAAAAGCAAAAACTACTGCATTTTCCATAAGGATCACATACACTGGAATTTAAACCCAAATTAGCACTTTTTGTTGGAAGGTTTTTAAAATTAAAAATGTATTAGTTGACAATGAGATTCAAATTCTTTGTGAATTTCATGTGGACTCCCAGCAATTATAATATTGTATGAACAGCATAATACTCTTATTACAATATAATCCCAATTAATGCACAATTCCCAGTAAGTCCAAAGTCTGCAAATTTAGCTGATATGCCTTTTCTTTCCTGTAAATCAGAAATTCATAGTAACAATGGTGGGGTTTTCTCCCCCCCTTTTTTTGCATGCTCTTAGCTTATTTTGAAAAAATAATAATAATGGCTGTTTAATATTCAGAATGATGGCGTAAATATGTGAAATGGATCCTCAGATGGGTCTATCCCAGACAGTTGTTGGGCAGGAGACAGGTTTCTAGTGCAAGTGGGAAATTGCACCAGGTCTCATACATACCAGTTCCAGATCCAGGAAGTGAAGTCAGATCAAGCAAAGGTCAAGTCCGCCTAAGCAAGGTCAGCCAAAGGAGAGGTCAAAAGTCTGAAAGGCAAAGAAGCAATCTGGGTAGCACCTTGGATAGTTCCAAGTGGATCCTAAACTGGAAGGCAGACTTGACCATTGCGTCAACATTTCGCTTCAGTAGGGTGGCAACCTCCTTTGAGCAGCAAGCCCTGCTCCTCTTGAGCAGAACCTCTATTCTTAAAGAGGCCCAGTCTGTTTTAGGAAGCTGTGGACTACACGGGGGTGGGGGTGGGGTGGGGGTGGTGACTGTAGTTTTATAGTCTGTAGTGGCTACAGACTGTAGTGGCCCCAGAGCTAGGGCCCTCATAGTCTCAAGACAGTAATGTACCCTCACTAGGTGGAGAGACACTGGGTTCATGGGCTCCTCTGCTGCTGGAACTTCTGAGGAGGCATTGACATTACAGTCTGGTTCAGAAAGCACATTGTTCTCCAACACAGATAGATCCACTAAACCCATGTCCAATTCCCCTGAAGATGGGGAGTGACAAGACTGGAAATTGCATCTCACCGTTTTTTACCAAGAAGATCAGTAAAGCCCTATAGAATGTAATCAAGTAACAGAAAATGGTAAAACTCACAGTAGCCCAGTATATAGGACAGTACAAAAGCCTGGTTGCAAAGAGCAGTTATAACTACCCTCCTAAACACAAGCAATGAAGGAGTCATCTGGATTTCCAGAGGTGGGAGTTCCAGAGCCTGGAGCCCACCACAGAAAAGGCCCTTCTGAGCATTGTCATGTTGTGAGTAGCTAATGGGACAGGAGAAGGGGTTCTCTTTGGAAGATTTCGGTTCTCAGGCAGGATTATATACAGGAAGCTGGTCTTTCAGGTTGTATAGGTAAAAAAAAGCACTTTGGAAACAAGTTGGCCCCCAATGTAGTCGGCACACAACCCATATATTGCACTCGCATAAGAAGCCTGGCTGCCATTTGTGGACAACCAGAAGTTTTCAAAGGTCTTGAAAAGGCAGCCTATGTAACATCTTTCAAGCAAGAGGGGACTTAAGGCACGGAACACGGTTGCCAGATCAGAAAATTCCAGAAAGGAATGCAGCTGACACAACCTTTTTAATTGTGCAAAGACACTCCTGGCTACAGTTGAGGCCTGAAAATCCAGGGGGCAGAAAGAGCTTGCGATCCAGGATAACTGGAATGTATTTGCCCTCACCTTCCTGTAGGTATATAGCTGAACTGGGCCAGAGCCACCATCTGAAGGACATAGCCTGGGACCCCAAAAAAGAGTGAGGAAGAACCTGCCCGTGAGTTGGGAACTACAGGAAGAGTCTAGTTTGACTGCTAACAGCAGCAGCGGCAGATTGGCATGCAGCAGTGATGACTAAATATTGTACAGGGCTAATATTAAAAGACTTTATTATTAGCCAAAGAGGAGTGGCAGAAAGAAAGAACATCTTTCTTTGCTCTTGTGGGAACAAGTTGCTCTGTTGCGAGAATGTCTCCAAACATTACACCTCAAAGCTGAGGGAAAAACAAGTGATCCAAAGATGTCTTAACATATGTGTAAAAACTTTAAAGAGTAGGACAAGTTTGTTGTCAGGTTGGATCTAATGGTAGCAACTTGAAAAACCCTTATAGAAAAGGAAAGTTGATAAAAAACTTTCCTTTGAGGCAACAAAACTGTTGTTGTTGTTGTTATATTTAATACCCACTCTTCACCAGAAGGTCCTAGAGAAAACTTGCTCGTGCCACACCAGATTTTTTTATTGATAAGGAATACATTGGGAAATAAAAAGAAATTACTCCTAGCAGTTCTTCAGCATATGGTTGAAGCTATGCATTGAGGTTGCAGACAATCTCTGTGGGAAGGAAATTCCAAAACCCAGTGGCTGCCATGGAGAATGTTCTCTCCTAAATCCTCACCCCCCCCACACCAACCAAAAGGTTGAGGGCAGTGGAACTACCTAAACTGTTTACAGGAATTAAGTTTAGACTACTGTTTCCCTCTGACTGATGCTGACTGATCAAAGAATCATAAAAGCAGAATATCTGCCCCCTCCAGCTTCCCTTCCAAATTCTAACCCACTTTTTCTCCACATTTCTGCTCCCAATGAGAAAATGTTTTTAAAAGAGGGATATTTTGCAATGTTACATTTTGTTTTGTTTTTGAAATTAATTTTGTTCTTCAAAATACAAATTATTTTATACATCAGGGTAGGTGGGGTTGAGGATCCTGAAAAACAAAATGTGATTTTAATGTTTTGTTTGTTTTAGTTTTTTTAATGTTAAGTTGGCTTCTACAGTAAAGTACACTTGAAACCCTGGACTGCTGTCTGGAGCAGCCTTTGCCTACCTTACAGCTTGCAGACCACGGGTCATGCTGCCTGGGGCTGATGGGAGTTACAGCCTCAAATATCTGACAGCAGCAGGTTGGAGAAGGTTGCCCTAGGCTTTGTGGTCTTCATGTGGTCTTGCAATAC